>NW_009605401.1:265-38323 GCF_000690535.1 Cariama cristata | reverse complement strand
GAGTGTAAAAATTGCCGTAGATAGCAGGCCTCAAGGGCCCACAGCCTCAAACAGCTGCTATGAACTGTTTGTGCTTTGTAGCAAGTTTCATTGTGGGGCTGGTGCTTTAATTCATTCCTTTATTTGATTCCTTGCAGTATAAAGTGAGCAGAATGCGTTAGTTGGTGTTTGTTCCCTTGGTGGGTGCCTGATTTATAAGGTTCAGAGGTAAAGTCGTGTGGAAAAAGCATGTTTTACCCTCCCTGCCATCACTCTCCCAAATGAGGAAGGTCTCCTGAAGCTAGATTGTGAAGCAGTATTTTAAAGCCCACCGAATGTCTTTGACCCCCCTTCCTCACCCATGCACATTGTCTTCTCAATACAGGCTGGCTGGTGCTCAGCAGTCAGCAGCATAGCCCGTATATTCAGAAGGCCTGAATCAACCCCTCTAAATGATGGTGAAATTAAAAAATAACACTGAAAATTAATATAACATGATATTGTGAGAGTGCTTTTTCTGTCTCCTCTCTCTCTCTTTTTTTTCCTTAAAAATGCTCCTGCTCTCTAGAGCACGTGTCTGTGAGACATCATATACCACTTTCCAAAATTTCAACTTATCTTGGATTCTAGTGTAGGTCATCTGCCTTTCATAGCTGCCTCTCCTCTTACCTGGCAACCCCCAAAGAAGTCTTGTCCTTCCACTCCCTCACTACTTGCAAGTTTTCGTCTCCTCTGCTTAACATATAAATAACATCGGCTCTAGTCATCATGTTGGTCCCAGGGTCTTCAGCTCTTCTCAGGTTTCATAATAGCAGGAGCATGTTGTTTCTTTCTTCTTACTGGTTTTAGAATGGAGGCGAGAACAAGGATATACAGAGCAGATAAGGAATATGAAGGAGAAAGAACGACTGCTGGGCTCCTTCTACTTTTTTTGTCCCCCTCTATGGTTGCCTATGAAAAATACGTTATATCTTAGTTTCGTTCAGCCCATTCAGTTTTCTGCTATTCCCCAAAAACAGGGAGGTTTCCACTGTGTCCCAGTTCCCTTGTTTTTAGAGCAGTGGTGTTTTGTGGTACCTGTAAAGTAGCTTCAGCCTCAGGCAAAACCACATACTTGTGAAGATGCCTGCTGAGTAGGCAGGATGGCAATACCAGTACTGGTACTAACTTCTTAGCTGATGCTTTGCACCTGTGAGTCCTGATAATGACCTGTGCTTGCACCTTAGTTAAAGGCAGGGGTTGAGAGAGTAGAGCTTGGAGCAAGCCAAGCTTTGCAGTGATTGAGGACGTTGTTCAGGCAGAGACTGTCACTGGTATCTGGTACCGTCAATACCTTGATCTGATGAACTCCAGTGTTTGCACCTGTGGGTGGGAACAGATTTATAAGGGTTTTGTGTGTCCTGTTTCAGTGGTGCATTGTTTTTTCTTTTTTTATTTACCCAGTTTGTAAAACCAGAGTGGCCCATGGAACCAACTCTCATGAGGTGAGTCAAAAAACTTTTGCAGTGTTATCCCCCTGCTTCCAGTCCCCCCATGGTGGTTTGGCTGGTGCTTACCGATCCTGGAGTAGGCAAAATGAGGGCTATGCCCAAGTGACTTCCCTTCCTCTGCCTCTCCCTCATGTTTAATTACACCATTATTTTTTCAGATTTATCTGAAATGAAGTTAAATATGACTTTAACCTCTTGACATGGAATTTCTTTCTAGCAGTTTCTAGCTTCTGTCATCTAGTTACTTCTAGCAGTTTGTAGTCTCCAGTCAGCTCTGTCTGCACGGAATCTCATTCAGCCTCTCCTTTGGTGGGAGATCACACTAAGTGATGTTTCCACCCCACCATGTTTCTCTTCCAACATGTATGTGGTACAGGTGAGAAATGGTTTTGTGCTGCAGATGAAGCAGCTGGTTCCTCTCTTTGAGGAGAAAGGAATAGCAAATAGAGATGGTTTCCAGGCATGTTCAGTTGTAATAACACAGTTGGAGCTGTGGGGAGAACAGGGCTGGTAGAACTATCTGCCTTCCCGTAAGGCAATTGCAGTTAAAATGGTTATGTATTCCTGGAAGGAGTGCATTCCCTATGAGCCTAACTTTGTCTAAATTTAAGCGAGTTGAGTCCTGTTTTAATTCTTTTCCATTTGTGCTTCCTGCCTTCCTGCTTACCACAGCTCAGTTTTGAGAATCCAGCCCTTGCTGCTGGCTCTCTAATGCCTGGCTTCCTTTGTTAACAACATGGTTGTCGGTCCAGGTTTCCCAGCTGCTCCTGAAACGTGCAGTATGTTGCTGCAGCGTCTCGGAGAGCTGAACGCCCTGATGTAAAATGTAAATCTAGATGAGCAGAATGCCTACAGCTGAAATCTTGAGTGACCAGCACTTCCTTTTAAAAATGCAGGAAGATTTTTCATGCAGGCCTTAGCTTGGATCATTTTACAAGCCAACAAACAGTCCTGTTACTTTGCCAGAGCAGCCGCTATAAATTTTTGCTATCATTCCTGAGAACACTTTGGGGCTGGATTATTAATGAATTTAAGACTCCAGCTTCCCTGCTGATTTTTCTGTCAAGAGTTCCTCTGCAACTGCAACCTGAAATGCATGAACCTTTCAGTGCTTGTCCAGTCAGGCTTGCACTTCATTTCCCTGGTGAATCTTTCTTTGCTCTTCCATCATACGGTCCAGACATACCTCAGCCTCCTGCCAGACTTCCATTTTCTGAGCAAAAATTAGACTAAAATACAGTTGTAGGCTGCACTTTATCATGGGAACTTAGGACTAGAGCCTAGGAGGACCCCTGGAAAAAAGCCTAAAGTCTTGTGTGGTACTTTACATAGCTAATAGTAGTAGTCACTTTTGGAGTTGCTGAGTTCTCAGGAGTGATCCAAATGTGTATTTATGATCAGAGAGGAATTGTCTTGTAATTGCTATTTTATGGTCAATAATGGCAAGGGAAGCATAGAATAAATACTCTGCTTATAGTACAGCCTGTCTAAAAGATGGAGCATAGGTCTAGAAGCAAGAAATTGTTGCCTGTTTCATTAATGACTCCTTTGGCTTTTGGTAAATCGCTTCATTTTCTGTAGAGATATTCCCACTGCAGAGCTGACACTGGAACTAGAACACAGCCTGACCAGAACCCTGCTTTTGTTCATAAGATGACTATTCAGAAAGTTCAAGAGCTGGCTAACAGGCACAGCTGAAGGTGCAGGCTTGGGCTTGGGTTTGGTGCCAGCCAAGGCTAGCAGACTCTGCATTTTGCAGTGAGAACACGAGCTAGTTAAGCCAAGGTACTGTTAGTCTCTTGTGGTGTCCCACAGTTCTACATGGCCTCTGCATTAGAAGTTGCATCAGCCAGCTCAGCATTTGAACCCCACTTTGCCAGCCCCATTTGTTAGACTTGAACAGAGTTGATGCCTGAAGGTTGTCATTCCTGGCTGCCGGCAGGTCAGAACATATCTGACCTTTGGTAAAGGTGCCCTGAGACATCACTGAGACCCATAACCTGAAGAAATGTGTCCAGAATAACTGTTTTTCTAAGTGTCAAGCAGACAGGAATGAAAAGGCAGAGAATCACTGTGGTTTTTGAGACTGAATTCCTTAAGGGCATGTCAGTAAAAATTCTTGGTGCCAAATGTTTTGTTTTGCCTTCAAAAGAGCTCTGCATTTATAATGAGGAATGCTATTTGGAAATTATGATATAAAGTATTGTTCCCATGTTACTGCCAGACACAGCAGGTCTGTGCTAGATGACAAAGAGCAAGTGCACCCTGCAAGTGAATTCTTGGAGCTGTATTCATGCATGCTAAAATCCATGAGACATGGCAGTGAACCAGCATAATGCAACACCATGGGATCTATAGGGGTTGTGTGCTAGTCCTTGGGGCTGTTGGCACAGAGCTTTGCAGAAGAGAGTTTTCACATGGTTTCTGGTAGCCTAGGTCAGTTCTGTGCCAAGAAAATAAACTCTCTGGGTTTCCACACTTCTAAAATAGAGTGATAAGTACCTGCTCATCTTATGTTTGTTTGTGGGGATTAATTAACTAATATTTGAAGAGAACACTATAGGAACAGCACAGTTCTTGCCAGTATGATGATGTAGATACTGTAATGCCAACAGTCTACGCAGGAGGAAGAAGAGAGCAGTGTTTCTTGCCACCAGTGGGAGACAAATGAGATATGATGTTGTTGCTCTGCGTCATCTTGATGGACGATTCTGCTGGTTAGATAAGGTTTCTTGCACAGGTTGTTACTACTCACAAATTCACTCTGTGCTGCCAGATAGATAGCATCTAGTATAATAGAATCATATCAGCTGCAAGTAGGTATTGAATGCACGCATTGACTTGGATTCAGAAAATGTTGATCTACTGAGTCATTGTGCATGCGTGCAGACAATTATGTGACCTAACGTGGTCTACCAGATAAGGAGGAATAAGGATTATTCCTTATAATCAGACTAAAAGCTCAGACTTTTAACTATGAATATGTAAGCATTACATCACTTACCATGGCTATGTTTTTGAACAACAAAACCTATTATATTTACTATTTTTATTACAGGAACAAACTAAGGTGTTAGCAAAAATTCAGTCTGAAAGTATAGCATATATCAAATGAGCAATCCTTCTAGTGACCCTGACTTCACTGAGACACAGGTAATGTCAGAAAGCACAAAAACTAACGGGAAGCATACGGGAAGAGCGCACAAGCAGTATAACCCATCTGCACCATGCTGAGGCAGGAAGCTCCAATTTTTTTCTGTATATTGCTGTGGAGTCACTGTGGGACCCAGAGGCATTCTCTTAGCCTCTCTGGACTGTCTTGCATCCTGAATAAAACACTAGGCCCAAGCAGGCCAGTGAGAAAATATTAACAGGCATAAGAAAAAACTTGTCTTTCTGAGCTTAGGAACTTTCCTGGTAAGTGTTGTGCATCCTGCACTGACTGAGGTATAACAGAATGGTCAGGGTTGGAAGGGACCTTTGGAGATCATCTCATCCAACCCCCCTGCCAAAGCAGGGTCACCTACAGCAAGTTGCACAGGATTGCTTCCAGGCGGTTTTTGAATATCTCCAGAAAAGGAGACTCCACAACCTCTCTGGGCAGCCTGTTCCAGTGCTCTGCCACCCTCAAAGTAATAAAGTTCTTCCTGGTATTCAGATGGAACTTCCTGAGTTTCAGTTTGTGCCTTTTGCCCCTTAATCTGTTGCTGGGCACCACTGAAAAGAGTCTGGCCCCATCCTCTTGACACCTACATGCCCTTAAGGTATTTGTAAGCATTGATGAGATCCCCTCTCAGTCTTCTCTAGGCTGAACAGACCCAGTTCCCTCAGCCTTTCCTTGTAAGGGAGATGCTCCGGTCCCCTCATCATCTTTGTTGCCCTCCGCCAGACTCTCTCCAGTAGTTCCTTGTCTTTCTTGAACTGGGGAGCCCAGAACTGGTAGGTGGCAGGCTCAGGACTTGGATGGTTAGCTGTTGTCTTCAAGGCTCTTCAGAGGGGGAAGGTGCTCTAACAAAGCGTCCTTATCTGTGGGAGAGAGTTTTGCCCAGAGGAAAGGAAGATAAAATGTATGTCAGGTTCTCAGTATTCACCTGACTACCAACATGCCTTGTTGCCACTGTGGATAACAAGGCCCAGCATCACTGAAGTAATGAGAAGAGGTCAACATTCAGATAACTAGAGCATAGCTTTTTCAGGGCTTTGAGGATGGAGAGAAGACCTTAAGCTTGTCATCACTGCTGTGTAGGGGCACACTGGTATAAGGTAATTTCATCACCAGAATGGTGCTTGCTGTTGGTTCTGCGTAGGAGCCATGGCAGCATCCATATGGTAACAACAAACCTGCAAAATGGGGCACCACAGTTGTGATAATTATATGTGCATGTAAGCATGGTAATGGAGGCATCAATGGAAAGAGCAATGTAACATGTGCTGAAGATATGCTGACTCGTCAAAGTACTTCGGTGCATCTGCCAGCATTGCTTCTGTGCTGTTTGAGGCAGCTGTTTGTCATTCAGGTCCATAAATGCCTTCCTTTTTGACATATTTGTTTCAGTCCCTTCAAGAGGACTATCCATTTGGAGTACTGGGGTGAAACCAAGCCAAGAAAATCATTAGGCTGGCATTTGCTAGAAGTAAGAACTACTGGAGTCTGAAAAAAGTTCTCTGATGATGTGGGTGAAACCCTGGTGCTTAGACCATTGCAACTGGACTGAACCAAACCATAGGAAATGGAGCTGTGGGAAAGAACTTGTATAATTAGTACACAGAGCTGTTCCTTTTGCTGTTCTCATGATACACACTTGTATTGAATACAGACTTTGTCATCTGTGTTGGTCAAAGGTTTTACCCTTTTGTTGTACCTGCAGTTCCAGTAGCTTCCCAACTAAAAGCAGCAAATGAAATTGCAAGGAACTGAGAAGAAAATGTTGATTGAAAATGAAAGCAACACTGCCAGTAGTGTTTGGAGAGTTGTGTATCAGTGAAATGAAATGTAATGAAATGAGACTAGTTGCTGAGAAGGAATTCACACCTGGTCAATAGATATCCACCAGTAGCTGTTCCCCCTCACTGCTAGTCAGGTGGTGGGTAAGCATGAAATTGTTGACAGACTTGTGCACAACTGTGTGTGCATGTTTCCAGATGGCGATCATCTTCAACCAGGAGGGCCTGAAAGCTGTTCGCCCCCCTTGCGTCATTCAGAGCTTCATCAATCACAATGCCGTGCTGTATAAAGTCTTCGTGGTCGGGGAATCCTACACGGTGGTGAAAAGGCCATCTTTAAAGAACTTCTCTGCAGGTATCTCAGGTACGTTGTGCAGATTTAAAAGGAAATGTCAGTTCTCAGAGCCTTGGCAGCAAACAGCTCAAAAGAAAAATATATTTGAAAAGGCTGCTGAAGTGAAGGCAGATGGTTCTTACACACCAGGTTTCCTCTTCTGTATTATTTCAGTAGGAAGGGAGATAACTCATCTGCTCTGGAATACATACGAGTGACATTTGTATAGTAAATATTTATGCAATGGTAACCTGAGTCTTACCTGTTAGAAACAGTGTTTTATGTCATGTGGAAAGGGGGAGAGGGAGAGAAATTCTCGAATTTCACAGTAAGTTCATGTGTCATTTGTTCCGGAGTTTGTTTATAAATGTACTTTGCAGAGAATTTCCTGGATTCCATCGTTTTAGAACTTCCTCTCCCTATTTTTACCTTGATTATGTATATGTGTTTAAATTAAAGATCACTTGTGCTCTCAGCTAAATGAACCTCTCTGTTCATATGAGGCCCAGTGTTGTAAACCTTGGTGGGAAGTATGCCTTGGTTTGTAGATACCAGCTGTGTTGGGGGGAAGGAGGAATGGATTTGTCCATGAGGACAGGGATCCTCCTGTATGTGACCAGAAAGCAGCACTTGGAGGGTTTTCGTTAAAGATTACTTAAATTTCCTCTGTGGAAAAAAAAGCTCATTTCCAGAGAAATGCATTCTGTGGCCGTCAGAAGCAAAAAGGAATTATCAGTGCGTGGATGGGAGTATGATCTGCCTGCAACTGGACAAATCCAGGAGTGGGGATGGGAGAAGGTATCAGACTAAAGGGGATGAATGAACAAGTGCCACTTTCTTGTCACTTTTCTTAGTGGTTTCTGCTGATCTTAGTATGTCCATGTATGCTTACCATTGCGTTCTGCACACAAATACGTATTTCGTTAGTATACATATAGTAGGATTCCAGTAAAAGTCCTTGTCTGTAGGTATGTATGCCTATATTTCCATTTAGGTCTGTTCTATGTCCCAATCAATTTAAGTGGGTCAGAATCTGTGTTCATATAAACTGTTAGGACAGTTGATCTATACTTTTGCTGGAAGGGAACGTTTTAAGGCATCTTTCTAAAAATGCCTTAGCTAATATCTCATCTGTTAGTGTAAGACTTAAAAGTTGTCTGGAAGCCCACATGAAAAAGTTTTGTGGGCAGATTAGAGTAAGTGTCTGGCTTTCTTACCCTCATTGGGAGAGTTTAAGGGGGCCATGCTACAGGCACCTGACTAAGCAGATCTGATGATTAAACAGATCTGGTAGCTGTGAGGCACTCTAGGAGCTGACTGTCTGAAAGTACAGGGCCTTTCTAAATGGGAGGAAAGGCAAGAAGAGTATACGGTGGTGTCAGACTGCAGAGTGGATTTGGGTTTGCTATTCACAGCTCCCCATCTTTATTCTATGTGGTGCTGTGGCTGCTCTTAAAGGTCCACTCAGAACAGCACAGCAGAAATACCCTCTTGCTGGTGCCACCTGCGTGCTGAGAGTTTGGTCTGGGTGTCGCCGTGCAGGTTGTCTGTACAATGCCATCAGTCTGCTGTGGTGGGAATCCCAAGGGGTGACTTGTGGTGGAGTTCTCCCCACCAATGAAACCTCTAGCACAGCGGGAGCGGGGAGGGAGGTGCTGGTACAATTCTCCCTGTGGTTTCCACTGTGGTACGTTAGGGGCTGCTGTCACCCCAGGGTGTCCCCTGCATTCCTGTGGTGCCTCCAAAAGGAGGGCAAGGCCTGACCATGAAATTTACTGCTTTCCTCCATGGTGACAGTGGCCTCCCCAGGTTCACAGGGATCTCAGCGTACCCTGGGTGCTGTTGATTTATTACCTGCAGTGAATGCAGCATCTCCCTTCTATCACACACCTTCCCATTGGAACTGTCACTTTGAGTATAGCGAATTAGTAGAAATTAATTTCATTATCTTACTGAACTTAGTTAATTGGCTCTGGTGAAAAAAAGGAAACCAATTTCTATTAACCCCATGCAGTTCTCTTTATCTGTGGTCCGAGGTCTGAAAACCGTGGGTGACCCGGCCGTGGGTCCCTGCCTGCCTGTGCAGGCAGCTAAGTGCCAGCAGGCAGGAGAGGTCCTGTGCTGGGGTGGGTGGTGGGGGACTGCCCGGTAGGGATCAAGACTAGATTCCCAGGGCTGCAGTGCCATCTGCTGTTCCTTGCACTAATCCTTTGGAAATTAAAATCTGGTATAAAGTTATTTATAACCTGCTTTTAATTCCAGACAGAGAATCAATATTTTTCAACAGCCACAATGTTTCAAAACCAGAATCCTCATCTGTCTTAACAGCAGTAAGTACACTTGGTCTTTTTTCCTCTAGCGCGGCTCAAAAACTATCTAGTTCCTTCTTATCGAGGCATTAGTAGCTCGTGACTCTCCTTCACAAGTTGTCTGCTTATGTGTTGCAGGCTGAGGTCTGTCTGGTACAACGAACCAGCATGACTGTGTCCCCCTCTGGTTTTCCTTACCGAGCTCTGGTGAGGAAGCACTGATGGAGCAGGGCTGTGCTGCTTGCCAGGCCTATACTCCCCGGAGCTAATCTAAGCAAAGGGAAGAAGGAGGTTCTGCATGCAAATACCTGACCTTTTCCTGTCCAGAGAGCTTAATAAGCAGAAATCATCCTTCTAGGACTCAGTTCTGTGAGGAAAGACAAATGGTGAAAATTCAAGCAGAGAAATTGCGTTGGGTAGGGCCACAGAGGGCCAGTAGCTGTCTGTGCTATGAGCACACCCGAGCTGTGACCGTGGGCCCATTTCTGCATGTCTTCCGAGTCCAGCCATGCCGGCATGCTGCACAGTTTCATGCTTGCATTGCCAGTCCTTTTAATAAGCTTTGCATGTATGAATCCCAACAAGTTCTTGGGCACTCAACTGCAGAGAAAGTCACTTTACAGGACTGGGTCCTTTCAGTCTCAATCTCCAGATTCTTTTCTATTTGAAAACTCTACTGGGGAGTAGTTTCATAGTCAGCAATGATTAAATTTTGTGTGCAACACTGATAGGCATGCTAAATATTAAATATTAAAACTGTAATTGTGTTAGTCATAAATCCCTTTATGGCTAAATTTACTTTCAGACTTAGAGACAGTATATGCTCCTGTAGTTTACCTGCCATCTCTCTCATACACATGTTCCATACGCACTTCTGTAGGCATAACAGCATACTTCTGCTGCATAGCATGTTGTTTAAAAAGTGGAGAAAATTACATCTTCCAGTCATAAGTAACCTGAGTTACTCATTATAATAAATGTTTATAGAGTAATCTATACATTAAAACCCACATAAAAGATATCCCCTTTGAATGACCCTCTGTCCTGAAGATAACAGCTGAGTGGTATTGTATGGCTCAGTTTAAACTAACAGCAGGAGTCTGTCTTAGCAGCTCTTTAACATAGGCCTTAATATACATTGAAATAACAGAATGTTATCCCGAATATTTGCAGCACAGGTTAAACATGCCAGCTGTATTTGCTTTTTTAAGGTATAGGTCTAGTACTTAAAATAGTGAGTCTGATTCTCCATTCATTCCTACACTGCTCTGTCTCTCGAGGAACTACACCAGTATGAAGAGGAAGAACTAGGTGCTTTAAAGCAGGTGAACTGCCAGTATAGGAAGGATTCTGAATTATGAAAGCAATTTCTCTTTGGCGTCTTTCTCTGTTTCATGCCACTGGTTCTCTGCAGTTAGATTTGGTGGATATAAGCCTGGAAACCTTTGAAAATCAATCTTTCCTCTAAAAAGACTGTTTCAGAGTCCCTTAGTAATGCATCTTTTTCCACTATAGCTGGATAAAATCGAAGGAGTATTTGAGCGGCCAAATGACGACGTCATCCGGGAAATCTCTAAGGCTCTGCGGCAAGCTCTGGGTGTTTCGCTCTTTGGAATTGATATCATCATTAACAATCAGACTGGGCAGCATGCGGTCATTGATATAAATGCATTCCCAGGTGAGAAAGGCCTTTCCACTCAAGCTTTTGTGGAGACTGTATAGTGTGTGCTTAGCGTGAAGTTTTACTGCTGGTGTGTCACATCATTGCTTCCCAGGTGGGGGACAGAAGAGCAGCAGCCACATTGTTCTGAGATCAGATACTGTTCAGTCTGGGAAGGGCAGAACCCTAATCTAGATATGGAATGTGCTACTGTAATATCAGCTCTTAGGAGATAGGGTGAAATTTTAGTGGCCAGCTGTAACATGTCTGTCATGTCCTTCCCTGCAAAGGGATGCCCAGGAACTGAAGCGTGGGACTGTGTGCTGGGACCTGGCCTTCGTTCTGAAGAAGAAAAGAAGAATAATAAATTCTATTTTAGGAGAACCTTTTAAGATTTATTTTTTTCCAGACTCTGTGCCATTAAAAGTGTTGAGGGGGTGGAAGCAGCAAGCTGTTCACTTGAAAATCTGTTCCCCACAAAAAGACAGTTGTGCACACAAGCAGCAGCGCCAGGAATCTGAAGAAGATGATAAAATTGTAGGTGCACAGAAGTTGCTGTATAGAGTTAAATATCCTTCCAGGTTCTCGTAAGTGCATCCTGGAGTAAAACAAGAGAATAGAGCATGTGAAAACAGGTAAATTTGTTCTCCACTTTTTTTAGTGCAGCATACATCTTGGAAACAACTAAACAATCTCCCTGACCAGTGGAATTGCTAAAAGGAGTTGTAAATGTGTATAAGGGGAGGCAGTAATGGTCTGTCACTTGTGCTAAATTCAGTAACCTGACACAGGAAAAGAATACGTCATCTCATTTGATTCTGTTGTGCATGAGGTTTTTCTCTTTGAGAATGTCTTCACATTACCTGAATAGTGAGGTTTGTTTCCAGAGACATACACAGGCTGTTACATAGTTTGTTTAACCTGTCATTAAAGACTTTGAGTTTTCAAAATGGCTGCAGTTATCTTTACATCTAGAGATCTTGCCCTGAGCCCCCAGTCTTACTCATCTTTCGATTCATGTCCTCAGTCCCACTACTGCCCTGTAGTGCCTTGCCTGTCTATCTCCACAGTGACTGGTTTTCTTTTAAAGCTCCAGCCCTGCTATTCTCAGGTCACTTTGCCGCTTGGTTCTAACATATGGTGTTGTTGCAATCTGCAGACTTACGAAAACGGTCTTTTGCCAAGAGCAGTGAAACAACCTAAGTTGAGTGTCACGTGGACCCATATCAGTTTTATGAATGGGATTACATTTCAGACACTGAGTCTTGGAGTCAGTGGTGCAGGACATTCTTTTGCAATCCTGCATCCTGCATTTTGGATTGGTGTTTTGGTTTTTTTTTTTTTTTTATTTGGTACTTTGCACAGACTGAAATTCTCCTTTTCTTGAAATGTTGAAAAGTCCAAATTGGGGAACAACTAGTGGCAAACTTAACTATTTAAAAAGGAATAACATCTTCTTGTTGTGGCAGAAGTTTGCAGAACTGCTGTCACCATTGTACTCTGCTGCTCTTCTACCCTAAGGCAATAGTTTTCAATATTCAGCCCCAAGTCTTGTATTTCAATCTGTATAATAATTGGTCTTGAAAGAGATATTGAATTAATAGACTGTTTTAGTCCTTGCAGGAGGCCTGAGAGCACAGGGAAGCTTCTTATGTACAGGTCCACATTGTGTCTCACACAGGAGTTTTTTGGTGGTGAACATGTGGGTAGTGAGGGTAGCTCCTGGCTTTATCACCGTGGAATAGGTTGAAAACCAGTTGGAGAAAGTCTAGAGAATAGCATATGGAAGAGAGAAGACTGCGGGCAGACAAAACTACCTTCAAAATTGTGAAAGGTAGCAGAACTGAGAGAGATGAGCTGCTCTCAAGGGCTGCTGAGGTCAGAGACGTAGCCATGGGGTAAAATAGAACAGAAGAGTTAATCTCAACACAGAATACTCTGTTGCCCAAAAGCATGTTCAGCCCCAGCAGCTGCATTTCCCTCCAAGGACCAGTGTGATTAAAGGCTGAGCAGCCTCAAGGGCTGGCTTCATTGATGGAGGCAGCACCTTGCTGATGAGAAGTTCAAATACAGCCCTGCCCAAATAAGTCACTGATGGGCTGTATCAGCAGTGGGATCTCACTGTTCCTGGCTCACTGCAGTCCCAGGAAGGGACTTTCCTTTGCTCCTCTTCCTCAAGTCATCCTATCCTGCAAGGGTTGCAGTAGAGCCAAACTGGAGCCAAGTTAGACACTTCAGGGACCTGCTACATTATCTCTGCACCACCGCTTTGGGGAAGGGAGGGGAAGAGGTGCCTTTTAAGGAGCATTCACAGCCTCTTTCATGGAGCTCAAGCTATAGCTTGGGGCCAGGCCTGACCAAAGCTTTGTCCAGCTGCTCAGAGGCTTGGCTTCCTTGTGTGCTGTCTTTTGTGTTTACCAGGCTTGAAGCTCATTTGAACCTGCCACTCCATGGATGTCATCTTGAGATTAGTTTAAGGTCCGAATTGACAACAGATGTTCATCTGTTATCTGCTCCATTAGCACCAGCAACTCTTCAAAAAGATTTTAAAGATAAAAGGCCTATTGTGTCTCCTGTTCTGTGGGAAACCACCAGGACTATATTTAGCAGTGTTTACCAGCTGAGATATTTAACTGTAGGCACAGTCACGTAGCATGTGGGTTTTACGTTTGTCTGACCTCAGATAACTGAGAGAAAAGGCTCCGCTCCACATAGCCTGCCGTCCGGTGGCTGTGGCGGAGCTCACCCAGCCCAAGCAGCAGCTTGTGCACAAGTTCTGCAGCCTGTCACCAGTATGAGGGAACTGCTAGTTCTATGTGCATATATGTGGTAGCTGGAAGCATCAGATCTGAACGTGCACTTTGTGTGTGTAAATACACTGCTGCAAATGCGGGACATGGGCTATCCATTTCCCGTTGCCCAAGGGAAGATGCAGAAAAGCAGAGAGTGTGCCAGATCAGGGAGAGTCTCCCAAAAATCAGGCAGGTAGCATCTCTAATGCTAGCTTAAAAATGCTCGTAGGCTTTTCTTGATTCCACAAAGCTCAGGGGGACAGGTACTTGTTTTCAGATGCATTGCTGGGTGGACATCCCTTCTATCCATGCTCAGCCAGAGGACTCTGGAGACTGTTTTCAACATCGCCAAATTCAGGCCTTTTGTAGACAGGCGTTTCCAAAATGGTTTCAGTGGGCAGTGCTAGGATAGTACCTGCTGGAGCATGATTCATGCAGCTTGTGCTTTGAGCTATGTAAAACTTACATCCTCCTACTGATGTCTTGTGTGACATGAACCTCGAATTCATTGCCAGTGTTTTCTGAAGGTGTAATTTTATCTGCCCTTCTTGGTTTCGTTATCATCACAGCATAGTGATGTCCCACAATTGCCTTTTTTGAGAGACCTGCAGCAGCAGCTAGTGAAGAGAGTGAGGCAATATTCATAGAATTTGCAGCCTTCTCCAGGTGTCCTGTAGCTCAAGAGTTGAGACACCCTGGTTCTCTTCCTCCCTTCCTTGTCTTCGTTTTTGACAAGTGTGTGACGTTTCTTCTGAGTGACTAGGCAGAGCTACTTGGGCCTTTCCACCCAGTGTGCAGAGGGCTCGCACAGAGGAAGCCTGCCTGATAATGTACAGCTTTCTTACACTGTAACATCTGCTATTTCAGGACTGAATAACTGGCCATCTTACTCCCATTAAATATTTAAAGCAACTTCTTTGTGAGTTTGCCAGGTGTTTTTCAGTGAGCAGACATGAAACACCCTAGGGTACTATGGATCTCCTCTCTGAATATTAAATCTGTTACTATGGAGATGGCTTATTCCCGGGGTGTTTGAAGCACTCTGAGTAGATTTAAAGGCTAATCCCATGGCTTTTACATACGCAAGAAAGCGTAACAAGCACCTCTGTCAGAGGTGGAGGTCTTGTTCTGGCTCCCATGACTGGCTGTAAAAGTCCTAGTTGCCCCCTGCCGACCAGTGGATTACTGTGTGGGGCACTGGGAACCCTGATGTTTTGAAATGGCCGGTTTGTTTGGTGAATCTGTTTAAGGGCCTTTGAGAAAGGAAAACTGGGAGCTGTTGTCTCGCATTGCTGATGTTTTGCGTGACTTGCTAAGTATCTAGGAGAATTGTGACCAAGTGCAATAAAATCCAAAACAATGTAGCAGCCTAAATAAGAGTTAACTGGTTAACGTGTGAGTTATAAACACACCACATTTATCTTAAGGTGAAGTTGTGATCTTACCTTATGTTTCTCAGGAAGCTGGGGTTTTATTGCCTAAGGAAGTTGGTCTTTACAGGAGGATGGAGATTAAAATTGAATTATTTATGGATCTAAGGGATTTTTCTGCTCTGTGATCACATCACTAAAAGTGTTTTAAAATGTGCATTTACTTTGTGGTCTCTGGTTCTGCTCTTGTGCTGCTGTGTGAATGTGTGCTATTCACATGGGACTTTTAAACTGTTACTTGTTGCTTCAGTTTCCTGTATTAATACCAGGTCACCTTCAGAATACTTTTATAGACATTTTAAAACAATCAGCCTATCCCATGAAATACACTGAATATCATATGTCACCTCTAAATACTAAATCAAATTGATAACAATTTTAGGTGGTGCAGTAGCAGTTAAGATCCATTTCAAGACATTGTACCGGTGTGTTGCATGTCTGGTTCCATTTTAAAATGAATGCAATGATAAAACTGTACCTGTACCAGAGTGTTTAAAATAGAACCAGAAATTCTGTATGCCTACTGCCACCCTTTATGCCACCAAAAATGTCATGTCTCTGGGTATTTGAGAAATAGTTTTAACCAGGAAACTTGTTGTTAAACTCTGCATTGTAAATTGATTTACACTGATTTATGTTTACGGTCCCTCAAGTGTTTTTCAGACATTGCTCATAGTGGGCAACATGTTTTAAGGGCCAAGTTAGGTTAGATTAGACAACCATCACATTGCTTCTTAGACAGTGGGAAACTGCCTTTTCCGTAAGGTATAAAACCAGCACCGCTGTCCTCTGATGTTTCCCTAACCTCATGGGGGTATTGCTGGGCAAATTGTAGGAAGGGTCCGTACTCTCAGAGGAACTCAGCATTAGAGCTACTTTCCATAGTAAACCTGGAAAGAGGATGGAAAAGATCAATGTTATACCACAGAGTTTGTAACTTAGGGAAAAACCTGGACTTGGCAACAAATGATAGAATATGCCTAAAATTATGTATACACATATATACTTGGGAGGAAAAAAACCCAGAAAATCAGAAAGGTGACAGTTTTTCTCATTGAACAAAAGTATTTTTGTAGCAAGTGTCTGTTTCTTTTTATGCTAATCTGCTTGTGCAGTTGCTTAAGATGGTGTCATAGAAAAGAAGCCTTTTTATTATCACTTGGAGGGCAAGGACAGCCCAAGAAATAAACTGGTAGAAGAAGACTTTCGAAGAACTTATGAAAATGACTTAATTAACTTTTTTTTTCTCCTCTCCTTCATTTTTTCTCTTTTCAGGTTACGAGGGTGTTTCTGAATTTTTCACAGATCTCCTGAACCACATAGCTGCTGTCCTGCAGGGTCAGGCACCTGAGGTGACCCAGCTAAACTGCAGCAAGCTCCTGGCAGAGCAGACCAGCGGGATCATGGACGAGCGGATATGCTGCGCTAGCACAGGCTGTCTCAGCGTCATGGGAAAAGACTCCTCCTGGATTGTGGAAAGTGAGACCAACAACTCAGTAAAACTGCAACACCAGAGACTAGGCTGCAACTCAGCAGTGTCCCCCAGCTTCCAGCAGCACTGTGTTGCTACATTGGCAACAAAAGCTTCTTCTCAATAACTTGCCAATGCCATGGACTGAGAAAAAGCCACAGGGATACAAACTGTGGTCCCAGAACCAGATCAGGCTGTAATAATACAATTGCGAAAAATGAAAAAAAAAGAAAAAAACCACACAAAAAACCCACAAAACAAAAAGCAAAATAAAATACTTCCGTTTGATTTAACCTGATTTGCTGAGGAAATGGGCTGAAAGGGGGAGGGCGAGAAAGTGATTCAGATCCATTTCATCAGATTCCAGTTGCAAATCTGTAGTGAGTTTACACACACATGGGTTTTAACACTAGTCCTTTCATTGTGGGAGGGTTGCTCTTTCATTTCTGTTGTTCTTTGTAATCACTGATGACCAGCATTTTAAAATCGGACCTCATGGTATCAAGATAATAATGTTGAAATGCAGTGTCTGAATGTAACAGTGCTAGAGATTTTTGCCTAAAATATTCCCTCTTCCCTTTTTCCAGGTAGGCCATTGCAAAAGAAAGCTGAGACAACTTCCTTATCACTAAACCAAATCTCTTGAAACATTGACCAGTCAAGATCTTGACAGGTAGCTTGCTGTGAAGCGGTGGCACTTTGAGTAGGACAGAGCAGACTGGTTGTTCAGGGTGCAGAACTGAGGCGAGCACCCCAGTTCCAGCTTTGCAGTTCTTCCCCCAGGCCTCATTGCTTCAGTCAAAAGCAGCTTCTAACCACACTTGCTAACAGTGACACGTTTGATCCAGACAAGGTGCCAATAGTTAGGTTGAGTGATTTAGTAAATTAAATATCATCCTTTCAATCACTTCCTAGTGGTGAAATCCTGTAAGAGTTTAATGGAAGCACCTCATCTCTTAGCAGAGAGTTTAATTCTGCCTCCATTGCACTTGTGAGGACTCTGGTACAGCTCTGCAAAAGCACGGTCAGAGCTGCACATTTTCATTGGAGCAGTACACCTGATCTGCTGATCCTAAGGGGTGACACAGTTGCTGCCTTCCATGGATCCATGCTGCTGTGCATTTTTTTTTCTTTTGCAAGTTAAATATAAGCAGAATTGTATACCTTTGTATGAGGTAGAAGTGCACGACAGCTCTAGCTTAGAGACCACATTCTTTTGTTGGAAGCTGCCAGGTGAGGCCGTGTGGTAATTTACAATAGTGCTTTATACTGTTTTTCAACTATAGCACAGCCAATTTGTATCTCTTGAGATACAAAGTAAACCTACAGTCTTCACCCTCTATTGCATTTTCTAGCATGGCAGCATCTTCTGCTGTTGAGGATTCCTGCAACTTTTGCCAGTTCTGAACACTAAACTGGAAATATCCAAGTCTGTCAGCGCTGAGAACGGAGACACTATTTTGGTAGACCTAGTGGCCTTCCCTCCCCTATATAAGCCCTAAAATGTGTTTAAGAGGGGTGATGTTGAGAAAATTTCCTTAGTTAAGCTCCTAGCTTGCAGATACGGGAATTTCTGTTTTTCTATAGCATATGCTCATAAAGCATCCATCACTGCAGCATTTAATACCAGTTTGGTTAGTATCATGGGTTAGATATCTACTCAAAAGGAAAGGATCTAGAGCTTAAAGCCCAGGTAGGCCATGGAGAGAGGATTAAACTGTGTAAAAGATGTCACCACCCTACCTGATGGTACCAGTCCTGGAGGGGAAAAAGTTTTGAAGAGTGTTGTGTAGCAATTCTTAGTGCAAACCGTTTTTTTCCTTAGGAGAGATTGGGTTTGTTCCCAAAATGCCATTCTTGGGAATTTCCTGTAGCTGGGATTGGATTTTCAAGGATGGTTTACACAAGAAAAGATTATTCCACCTCTAGAGGGGTTACTAACTTTAAGATATTTGTATAGGGACTGGAAGGACCTTATGAGTGTGGTATCTGTAAAATTCCAGGGTGCACATAAATGCAGCCAGCTTCCTCGACTATTGCAGACCAGTGCTGAGCTGGGCACGCTTCACAACCCTCGTGTGCTTTGAGGCTGCTGGATCACACGTCATCTGCAGCTTGCAGGTCTCGGGTGGTCGTGGTGTGAGTGAGTCAAGTGTACATAGGTTAGGGTTTATAAAAGTATTCATGATAGACCAAACCTTTCGTAAAGCCATGACTGAAATAAAATTGACATCTACAGTTTGGGGTTTGTTTTTGTTTGTTTAAAATAAGAAGTGTTTTTATGTTACATGTGTAACAAAAGATACCCTCAGGAAGGAACTTGCCAGTGCATATTTTTGTATGGTACTTTCTTGTAACCAGCTGGTGGAGTGTTTGTAGACTTGCCTTTTGCTCCCTTTATTACAATGGCTTGGGGTTTTGGGGTTTTTTTTTTGTTTTGATTTTTTTTATTGGGTGGTGGGGAAGAAGCAATGATGTTAAAACTGGGTTAGTAACTCAAGACCTTTCAAACTAAGTATGTTTACATGATTCTGAGTGTTGGATCCAATGGAAATGTCTGTATGCTGTTTCCTAGTTAGAACATCAAATAAGAATTTTATTTTCCTGGCTGCCTTCTGAATTTTGGTTGGCCTATTTTGCACTGCTTTATTTCTCCAAAATAAACTACTGAAATATAATTGTGCATTTTAAACTTGTTTACAAATGATTATTAGAAGTTTATTTTGTAATTCTCTGAAGGCTTGCAGAAATGCTATATTTAAATATTACTCCAGATCTTGGCATTAACTAGAAAACAAGTTTAGGTCATTGGTGTGATCAGTGACATTTTTCCCATAGTCTGTAATTTATTTTTTATTTATCAAATGTATCGGTATCACTTTAATTTACCAGGTGCAGATATGCAGGTACCTGTTGTGATGTGGCATTACAATAGAGTTTTCACATAAATTACCATGCAATTGCTGTACTACTATATTTCCTTGCAGAAATTATTGTTACAGCTCATATACTAGAATGTTGCTAAATCACAGGGGCAAATTGGGAGACCAGCTTTTAAAAGCCAAAACTGTAAATTACCAAGTATCCAGACATACAGTTACATTACTACAAAACATTCAAGCATGCATATGTTATTAAGCCTGTGCTAAAGTGCTTTTCTGAATTGCTGCCTCGTTTGGTAAGTTCAGGATAGTTCTGATTTAAGATAAACTTCGCAGTAAGATAGTTAATATTCTGTAGTCTTGTCTTTTTTTGTAAAAGTAGAGGAGTCTAGTAATATTAGACCATACCAGAATGCCCTTGCTCTTAAAATTGCGGACGATCTGAGGGAGATTTTCCATAGTGTCTGTTTGAATTCTGTTATTGTGGGTTAGAAAAGGTGCTGCTGTGTTTTCAGAGGCATAGCTATTATTGCTGTGTTGATGGGAGCTATTACATTAAAATTACATGGTCACCAGTTAGCTTCTTAGGAATCTATTTCTGTTCTGCTTCACTGTTAGAAATCCACAAGAACACCATTAACTTGACTGGAATTTCTCCAGGTTTTCTGTCAGCATGATGGAGGAGATGGGACTCTGGTTTCCACGGTAATTATGTAATGGACTTCAGTAGGTGAAAATTTTTCCCTGTTGAAGAGAACTTGAGTGGTATTGTTCCTGCCTGCGATGTAAAGCCATCACCATCCTCCTTCCCCTCTAGCTGACTTTGCTGCGTTCGCTTCGGTTTGTAATGATTGTACCAGAACCTCCTAATCGTTACGTAAAAACCAACTGCAGAAATGCAGCCTAACTAGGAGCACTGGTGCTGACATTGTGGTTTGTGTAATGTGGAACTACCACTGGGCTGATGCTATTTTGCCTTTGGTTAACCACATGTCACGCTATTCAACCTTTGTGCTCTACGAGCCGATTGACTGAGCTGGTCAGTAGATAGGATGCACTATTTTTATCAATACTACTCAGTCTGTTGGAGTGATAAAGCTGTTTAAAGATCTCCATCCTCAGCGTGGGAATGTTTGTGCAGAGGAGCTCCACAGCATGTTGTTCACATGGAAAACCACCAGTTTGATTTGTTTTCATTGTAGATGAGTGCAAATTAAGAACCCGACCCTGACGCTTCATGAGGCAACAAGGATTGCTCAAGGTAAAGCCTCAAGTTCTCCAGATTAACTGCGAGCTGTATCCAGCCAGGGAACAACCAGGTGGAGTAGTCGGTAGATAACAGAGTCAGGATACAGTCCAAAGGCAACAGAATAAATGGGACCAGAGGTGTTTGAATTGGCTGGCAAACAATAGCAAAACAAAGCAAAAATGCTTCTGTTGTTTCTACCCAATAAAAATAAAATCCAGGCTTATCAGTTCTTAGACTAACATTGGTTTCCCGAAGTCTTTACGTGGCAGCAGTGACAAGTGAGTCAGGCTTTTTCCCACTAGCTTGCAGCCTTGCCTTCCAAAGCTGTGCAGAAAGTCTTGGGTTTTGGTTTTAGTGAGTAGAGTCTATTTTGAGTTTGTAGCAGTCTCCCCATGTGCAGCACACTTGCAGGAGTTCACTTGCATAACCCTGCCAATTTTCTTTTCCTCTCTCCTTTTCAGTAAGAGATTTATTGATTTCTGTATTCAGTATACAATTATTTTATGGTGTTGCAACTGTGTGTTTTGTAATTACGAGTATGTGGAAATGCTTTGTATAGATTAAAATATTTCCTTTAATATAATCTCTTCTCGCTTGCATAGATAAATGGACACACCGTTGCAGATCACAGTGATGATTTGATTTGTAATATTGCTTTAATATCTGTTTCAGAGGAATGTAACCTCCAGAAAAGTACTTTTCACATCTTCACTACCTTTCCTTTCTCTGTTCACTCTGTGTGGATCCAGGCCATCAACACTTGAGCTTTTGAGCAGGTGGGTTTCAGAGCCTCCATGGATTCTGTCATGTTTGCATGGCCACAAAAATTATTAAAAATGATTGAAGTTTGAGAGGATCCAGGTATAAATGGAGGTGTTAGAGGGGTTCCTCAGCAACACAAGCACAGTAGCATCTGTAGCAAGCAAAGAGAATCGTTCTTGCTGTGTGCGTGCGGGTGGCTGTTGGGGTCTGGTCCACCCTTGCTGCTGGTGCAGTTTTCCTGTGGAAATAAAAAATCCATTGTAAGAAAATGTCCTGTATCTGTAATGCAGAAGGAGGGCAAGGAGAGGTAGGGTTTGGGAGTAAAATTCTGGCCAGTGGACATCATGATACCAGTGGTCCAGAATTTCACTCTTCTGTTTTTTAATAGCAATCTGGGGAGATGTTTTCTTTCTCTTCACCTTTCTTACCCTGAATCCACTGGGCCTGACGCTAGCAGATGCCTGTGGGCCACATGAGCTCATTAGCGGGTGACCTTGCCCAGCATGCCATGAGTTTGCAGAGGGCTCCTGATGTGTTGGGAAGTTTTTGTTGATGGCCTGGACATCTCTTGAAACTCGAAAAAGAGCTTAAACAGTGGATGGAGTTCATGAAAATCAGGTCTTCCTCTTTCATCCTTTTTAAGGAAACTTACATTTTATTTCCTCCTTTGTTCTTTACACAGTAGTTTTTAGATATAAATTATTTTAGCATTTTTTGTGTGAAAACTCATATATACATATATAAAGTTATTAAAAGGTTGAGTATATGTTGAGTATAAAATAGTGACTTTGTTTCAGATGTTAGCAGCCCCTAAAAATGAGTTGTTTATCCTCTTGTAAAGTCAGTGCTGTAAAAAAATATTAAAAATAAAAGATGTATTAGATGTATCTTTTATTATTTATTTCTGATTCAGTATTTGATACAGCTTGTGTATACCCTTGTGAGAACCACATACTAAAATGCAGTCGTTCTTAAAATGGAGTAACAACAATTCCTTGGAATCCCAACGATTTTGAGAAAACTGGCCAGGTGTGAATAGTGTTGGATATTCTCCTTCACTCTTCAGCATTGCTCCCCACCTAAGCATGGCTGAATCTTGGGGACCATTTTGTGTGTGTGCTAGGTTTTGCAAGTTCATCAATATTTGTGTTCAAATCCAGCTGTACAGTGTTAACAAGTGTGTCTTGTGAGTCACTTCAGCCCAGTTCACTATGATTTCTGGAACATAATTCCCATTTTGTACTTAAATTTGTATAGAATTATATAAACCCTTAAAAGATCATGGCTTGCTATAAAAATGAAAAATACTTGCTATTTGGCGTCTTCAGTTGTGTGACTGATCAGATCTCACAATGAAGATGGTGCTTTCATCTAACAGCATTGATTTCAATGGTAATATATTAATTTAATTTTCATTTGCCAAGCACCTATTTTGGACAATGTTTTGGTTTCAACAGTAAAGCAATATGCAGTAGGTATTGTGGCATTATCTCTGTAATTGTTTTGAAGACAGAATTGTCCCTTTCAACACATAATGAAAATAAATGCCTTATAACAAGTTCTACTTTGCTTTCTCTTTATGAGCAGATAGGGCAGCGAGGTGAGCAGCTTGTTGGGGGAAGCCCGTTTTCATGAGAATTTGGTTTTCACATCCTTCCCCAGTGCAGTTGTTTGGACCTCCTTGTACCAGCAAGATTTGATTTGATTTCTCTTCTAACACTAGTGGGAAGTCGGCTATTTTTACCTTGCTATGTAACACAGCTAAACATCACTGGGATTTAGGCTACTCCTGTACTTAAGCATTTCTTCCTAGTGCAGGCTTCTGGGCTGATTCTTCCTTCATCATCCTGGATAGAGAATTCTTGGATTTCTCAAAACCTAGCAGGATTTTTAATCGGGACCATCTTTTGGCTAATGCAGGAAAGACAGGTATCTCAGCATTAAATTTTGCTAAGCAACAAGCACTCTCAGCAAGGGCACTTATGTAAACACTGCCTGGGGATCAGCACCTGGTGTCAGCCCCAAGGCCAAGCCCTGCAGGGTGAGTTGGGAGACGCCACAGAGCAGAGGTACCACCAGTCGGAGGTCCAGCACTTACCAGCTGGTGGGGCATCTTCCCAGGCCCAGTGCTCAGGCCTTGAACTCTGTCTCTCTCTTTGAAGAAAGTCCTTGGGTCCAAGATGTTTGTAATTACTTGAATATCCAGTTAAGAAAGTATTTATAGTAGCTGCATCAAGTAATGTTATTTTTCCCCTTGTTGATTTTGCAGCGGCAATAGACAAGTTTTGTCTGCTGCCCGCCATCCTTTGTGGAAAAACTTGTCTAACTCCTTTGGAGGTGGCTATGTTTCTATGGTGGGTTGTTTGGTTTCTTGGGTTTGGGGTTGGTTTTGTTTTTGCGGAGGCGGGGTGGGTGGCTGAGGGTTTCTGTGAATTTATTGTGACATGTAGACGTGAGTTCGCAAGGGGTTGTATGGGTGATGCTACCGGTAAAGACTCTGCCACAAAAAAAAAAAAGAAAAAGAGAAACTAAATTTGATGTTCAAATTAAAATTTGAATGAAGGTCAGTATGTAAAATGTGACTTTTGCAGCTGGATTAACTCCCTAATAACTGACATTTTAGTAGTGTTTCTGTGGAACATCTTTGGTTTCACTTCTGTTCCGACACACGTTTCCCTGAGGTTAATGAGAGTGTGATCTCCTCAGGACGGGATTGGGAGACTTGCACGTGGCTCTGGTGCACTTTCCCCAGCCAGGCTCTCACCCTGTGCCTTGTCCTGGCTTGCGCTGCGTGCCAGGGCAGCTTTCAGGCCGTGCCTCGGCCTCGCCACATCCTCCTGCCATTGTACGGCTGCCCAGGGCTGGGGGCAAGGGGCACTGCTCCCTCAGCTGCTCCTCCAGCCCTCCCTGGGGAAGTTCACCTGGTGGGTGGAGGACAGCTCTGGACACCTAGCGCTGCCTGCGCTGAGGGGACCCCACGCGCCCACCTCCAGTGCAATTCACTCTATGGACCAACAGCGCTGATGCAGAATAAAGGAATATGTCGAGTTCAGAGCCTGGCAGCCATTCCCTGAGCATCTCAGCTGTTCTGCAGATGGTGGGAGACAACTGAGCTTTGAACTGGGGGGTGGGATGCAGCCCTGGCAGTGGGATGCTCTTTTCCCCTCCTGCCGACACACACAGAAAGTCTAAAACCTTATGATTGGCGTTCAGAGACTTTTAGGGCAAGCTTCCCCAGCCCAGGCACTACCCGGTCCTGCAGCTGATGTGTGGCCCCGCCATGGCCCCTGCGAGCCAACGCACAGGAGGGACATCCCCTCAGGACTGGCCTTCACCTCTGGGGGAACACAGACCAGTTGTTTTCCTCATGACAAGGCTATTTGTTACTTTTTGGAGTTTTTTAACCCACTCGTGCGTTGTCCAAATAGCTCGACTTGGTCAAGTATTGTCCCAGTGTTCTAAACTGTTTTCTCTCTGGTCAACCAGTGAACTGTGGATGTGACCCACATCTCACTGAAGCACCCAGGACACCCAGCGCCGAGGCTGGGCTGTATGGCACTGCTGGCCCCGGGCAGCCATGGAGAGCCCCACAGTGCTCAGGACCTCAGGGAGGTGGCCTCGATGCTGGGCCTCAGCAGGCAGCAGCGTTACAGCCCCAGTAAGGAGGGAAACGCCATCACAATGTGTCTGTGGTGAGGGGAGGCCTCCATTCCCCCTCCTCTGCACCAGGACCATGCAAGCCCCGCAGCATGCTGATGGCCGAGACTGAAGCTTCCAAAACAAAGGAAGGAACCCACTGCAGTTTTATTTTTCCTTAGATAAATTTTTTATATAGAATATATTACAGTCAGAGTTCTCAGCTTTTAATCAAAAGATAACAAGTTATTGCAGTTTTTTACCCAGTGAAACTACCGGTGGAAGGAGGACTTTCTAGAAAGCTGTCTTGTCTTTAAAAAAACAAGAGGGGAAAAAACCCCACCCAGACAGAAAATACACATGTAGGTTGCTCTTCGCGCCCACCGGTGCCCGGCCGGGCGGGTGGGCATTTGTGTGGATAGAGGAGCATGAGGTGAAGAAGCGGCGATGGGCACAACACTATGGCGAGGGAGGCAGGCCTGGGTGCTAGCAAGGTCGGTTTCCTAGGCACAATGCTTCTGCTCCGGCTTAATTGCTTTTAATTTAGGAAATGAAAACGCGGTGGAGAGGGAGGAGGGCGGCGGCGGTGGCTTCCGCCTGTGTGAGGAGGGCTGGGGCCCTCAGCCTCGCCTCAGCTCGTGCAGCTTGTGAGCGACGCGCTCCAGCTCAGCCTCGATGGCAGCCAGGCTCTCCAGCTCCTGGTCCTGCAATGAAAGCCCAGGACTAGGTGGGCAGCCCTCGCCCCCCAGAGCTATGGAAAGCCTTGCCCAGGGGCTAGCTGCCAGTGGTGGCACAAGCACGGCTGCGTCTTACCCCATCCCCTCAGCCCACTCCTGCATTTGCCGCTCTGGAGAGATGTCTATGTGCAACACTAATTAGTCCTGTCCTAATGTTAAGTCTTTGCAGCTGGTGATGGGGTCAAGACAGGCAACTACCAGCTTCTTGAGCCCCGCTGCTTGGCCGGGCAGTCTCCGATGGCTGCTGGGGAGCCAGGGCTGGGGCGGGCGCTGCCAAACGGCACTGGGTGTCTGTGTCGAGGCAGTGGTGTCAAACCAGGATGGGCACAGGTGCCTGCCACCTGAGGCAAGTGCAGCATGTGCCCTGCTCATGGAGGGGACGGCAGTGTCCCCTCTCCCTGCGCTGTGCTCGGTGTCCATGTGCACCTCCAGTACTGGAAGAGGCTTTTCCATTTGGGAAAGTAGTGAGTGAGGAAGCCATCAGTTTAAAGGTTCAAGCTGCCCATCACTTTGTGGCCTTTCTACAGTGGCTCTTGTGTATCTATGCCATCACCCGAAGCTGTCTTATTTAGCACAGGTACTGAAATTTGTAACTGCGTGGCTTTGCCAGAACTCCGGTCATACGCAACTGGCCCTGTCTCACTGCCAGCCCCAGCCCTGCCTGCCCCTCACAACTGCTGTCACCTGGGGCTTGCTGCACATCATGCGCTCATCCAGCACAGCAGCAGGCTCTGCGGGAGCAAACTTGAGGCTGTCGGTGACAAAAGTGCCTTTTCCTGTCAGCAGAGCTGAGGTGACAGCCCCTCTCCCGTGCGGAAGGAGCAGAGCCTTGCCGCTACCTGCAGCAGCTGCCAAGCACAGGCTGATGCTGAGCCACTGGCCTGCACTGCATGCGGCTGGTGTGAAAAAAATGAAATTATGTAAAAAAAAAAAAAAAGATAATTTTTCTCATCCCTGAGCTATTTTACTGAACAGGGAAAAAGTCACTCTGCCTCTCTGCAGGGCCCTGGGCTCAGCCCCTGGGAAGGCTCTAGCGACAGCAGCTTGTCAGTAGCTCAGGGTGCCCACCGGTGCTCGGGGGAGCAAAACTGAGCAGCCGTTCCAGTGTGTTTTGTTTGAAGCAGGTCAGGGAGCAGCTGGCTGAGGCATGCCTAGCTGGAGGAGAGCTTTGGCTGCAACTGAAGCCCCCAGAAAATAAGAAAATAGTGCTGTGCTGAGATCCTCCGCACCACCTGAAACGAGGAGAGGTCAGACCCAAACCACTGCCTTGTGCTGTGCCCATGTGCCCTGGCTTGCTCCTGCCTGGCCCCGCACGCTGAGCCCTGGTGAGTGCAGGGGACAGCACTCTCAGTCTCCAGCTGTGCCCACACCGGGCTCACTGGCCAAGCCGTGTGGCCACATGTCCCAGAACTGAGTAGAGCGGACAGGATGGCAGCAGCTCTAGCAGTGCCAGAGCCAGTGCCTTCCCTTCCCTCACTGCTGGGTGCCTGATCTGATGCCTCCTCACTGACTCCCAGGGCCCCTGATCTAGTTTAAGAAAAAACAAACCCAAAAGTCTTGTTGCAACTGTAAACATAGCAGTTTTGCAGCCTCAGCAACTTCCTTCCCAGTCCCCGTTTAGAGGTTGAGCCCACCACCTTGCAGACAAGGTGTACCCCAGAGCTGCTGGCAGGGGCAGGTGAAGAGCAGCCTTCTTGGGGGAGAGACTTGGGACATGAGTAGACGCTGGTGAGGAGGCAGATGGGGCAGGTGCTCACCTCCTTGCAGGCATCCGCTTCATACCTGCTCAGACCTGAGATGTTTGGCTTTGCTTTGAACCAACATAGCTGGAGATGCCCTCTCAGTGGGGGATGCTGATGGGCAACCTTTGGGCAATGTTTTGGTGCACAACGAAGGCAAGAGGGGTGTTTTGGAGGCAAGAGAGCTGCAGCAAACTGGCTTCACTCACTTGCTGCTCCAATCTCTACCCAGGCACCTGATCGTGGCTTATCCCAGAGCAAGCACTCGCAGAGCCCATGCCCAGCCCCACTGTCCAGCCCCTTCCACTATCCCAAATAAACATCCATGCCTGGAGCTAAGCCTCGGCACAAAGGTGAAACCACCACTCCAGGCTGCCAGGGAGGTGCTGAGTTACCACATAGCATCATGTAAGGTACCAGGGAAGTAGGTCTCTGACTTTGAAAGCCTGGTGCAGGCATATTCCCATATCTGTCAACCATTTCCACTCCAGTGCTGCAGCTCTCTCACCACAGGTGTGCCCCTGGTTTACCTCTGTAGGAGGTCTGACACTAGTCACCCTGTCCCTGAGCTAGGGAAAGCATTCCCTTTGTCTTGGAGGGGCTTTGGGACACAAGACCCACCCTCAGGCTCCAGATATAGGGCTGGTCACCATGTCCAGCACAGAAGTCCTGTTGCATTTTTAAGACTCTTTGGGGCAGGGTGGGGTTTTTTTGCACTGGTCATTAAAACAAGGATAAAACCCAAAGGCACAGCCAGGTGCAAATCTCAATAATACCTTGGGCTGAATGACTAAAAGGTCACCAAGCATCTCCTTAATGTCACAGAGAACAGATGCTGGCTGCATAACACCAAGGTACTATCCACATTCCCAAGTATTAATCAGGTGGGATTTATTCTTCAGCCTATGTACACCAACCTCTGTTCTCCTGTTAGCGCTGCCTTCCTCATCCTTCTTTTCTTCGGGCATGGGACCAAGCGGGAAGCCTCCTTCACTGCTGTCCTCCTTCGAGTGATGCTTCCATGACCTTCTCACATCTTCCTCTGGACTACTGAAGTCATACTTGCGGGATCTAAATGCCATTTTCATGGACCTGTCTGGGTCTTCCTCACTATCGTTTTCCTCCATGCGCTTCTTTGATGTCAGCTGCTTGGCCAGCTCATCCATTTTATTCCACCTCTTGGAGTCTTCCCACTCCCTGGAGGACTCTCCCTCCATCTCCTCGCTTTTGGCATCCCTGGGCTGGAAGGTGTCTTCCTCCCCCTGCATCCCTGCATCCTCCAGGTGATGCCTTCCTCCTCTCAATGACCGGGGCTGCTCTTCCTCCTCCTCCTCCTCAGAGCTCCGCCCATCTTTGCCAAATCCCAGAGCATCATCATTATCTGAAAGAGCATTAGACACAACAGTGAGTACAAGTGTTAACCTGCTTACGTTCCACCTTTGAAGTGAGCCTTCAGGGGCGATGCAAGGTGAGTTTCCTGACTTAGGCCCATTTTCCCACGATTCCGGAAATACCCAGTCTCACATCACTATGTCAGTAACAGAGCTTGGAGGCAGCAGTCAAAAACCACATAGGAAGTTCAAGAAAAAGAAATTAGTTGTCCCTAAGTGCTATGAAAACTGAGCAGCAGGCAGCAAGGCAG
This sequence comes from Cariama cristata, assembly GCF_000690535.1. NCBI lineage: Eukaryota > Metazoa > Chordata > Aves > Cariamiformes > Cariamidae > Cariama > Cariama cristata. The sequence continues at coordinate 9,267 of NW_009605401.1, read as the reverse complement.
CTGCGGGGCCTGTGTTACCCACTGTGCATGGGCCCATGTGGTCGGGTGCTCGCGGGGGGGTCTGGGTGGCTGTCGGCAGGGGTATTTCTGTAAACCTGGTAAGTACCTTCCTGAACTTTTAGGCTTTAAAGCCGCTTATCCATCTGCCTTGGTGCTCTCAGCTCACCCTGTGAGGTATCAGTGCAGTCATCTGGGATACGTACTATCATCTCCCTGCATCTCCTCAGCCTCCTCATCCTCCTCAGCCAAGTCAAGTGACCTCTCTGCTTCGGTAGGGTCCTCCTCTGCAGCATCGTCTCCTCCGTCATCCTCCCGCTCCACACGCTCCTCTGCCACCTCCTTGCTCTGCTCCTGGCCCAGCCTGGATGACTGCTCTTGCTCGTCCTTGAGCTCCAGGCTGTCCCTGGAGCCTCCGGGCTTCTCCTCTTCATCCTCTCGCTGCTGCTGCTCATCCTCGCTGAAGTCTTTGCTAATGTGGTTGTCGAAAGCTTCATCTCGCTGAGCATCCTCTGTGTCCCTGATCTCGTTGCTCTCTGCTTCCTCCTGATCCTCCTTCTTGCCAGGGTTGGCATCCCGTGGCCAGGACTCCCTCTCCTCCAGGCTGTTTTTTCCCTCCGAATCTTCATTTTGCTGGATTTTCTGTGCTGGCAGCTCAGCCAGGGACCCTGTGGGCTGCTCCTCTTCAGGGTGCTCCCTTGCTGCATCTGCAGAGGGAGGAGCAAGAAGCAACACCTCTTCTGAGAGCTCATTTCACAACCAGCAAAGCCCATGCGTTTCTTAGGGAGCTTCAGCCCCACTCAGCAATCTGTTTAACCAGCCCATGGATCCTTTCACAAGTCACTTCAACATATGCTTGCGTTCAAGCAAGCCGGTGCTCTCACTGGTGTGTGCTCACGTGGAGAGACTCACAAGGCTGAAGTTAAACATATGCCGAAGTGCTTTGCTGCAGCACGGTCCTCATCACCATTTCTTGAGATGCCGGCAAGAAGCTTGCCCGGCATGAAACCAAATGCCATGTAAAATGAAATTATTTAGGAGTGTAATACAGCACTTGTGCAGCTCTCCCTGCTCCAAGTGCTGCGCTAACATCCATTCCTTATTTCTCCCACCAGGCTGAAGAGGCAGCCAGCGCTGTTTGTAGGCAGCCAGAGGGAGGGGGGCCGGATCTGCTTCTGCAAAGCAGCTACTCAGCAGGAGCTTAATGTAGGCTGGGTATTTGCTCTTGCTCATGTCAGAGACTGGCCTCTTTTAACGTAATTAGCCATAGAAATCACTTTGCAAAAGAAAAGATGGGGGGGAGGGCTAAAGAGCAGTGGGAAAAGCCAGATAAGTATGGAAAGGCGAACACAGCCCCAAGCAGGACTGAGGAGTGTGCTCAGCTGAGGGGATGCAGAGAGCCGGTCATGCAGGGCTGGTGACCTCCAGTGACACCACACTGGTGTCACTGGGCTGCCTGCGAGCCTGGACAGCCCAATGTGCCATGCTTCATCCTTATACAGTCTCCACACTGGTGGAGCAAGAGGTTCATGTCTGCCTTGGCGGGAGGGAGACCCAGTGCCACCCATCCTCTCCATTGGATTTTGGCCATGCTGGCTGCAGCAGCAGTACCCGGCGGTATCGCTTCTCATCCCTTGGGGCAGCTTTGAGCTCATGTCGTGGCATCACTGCGCTGCCGTGGCTCAGCCATGTGCCCTAGAGCCTGCTCGAGACCCTCTGGGGGGGAGCTGCTGCTGGACAAGAAATTGTCTCACTCCACATTGGCATTGTCTTCTCCTGATGTGGAAAAGGGGCTGAACCCTCCTTTCTACTACACTGCCGGTCTCTAGCCAGGCCATAGAAACGTATTGACAGGGGGAAATCGCAGCTGAATGTGGTCTTTCAAAGATGCAGTTGTTTTGTGTGGGTGTGTGCACTGTGTGTATCCCAAGTTCAATTTTCCCTTCAGAGACCCGTAACCAGTACCTTGGATTCCTGGAAACAAGGGCAGCAGGAGCAGACCCAGATCGCTCTTGCCTGTATCACTGAGTCTTTCAGTACAGGATTTCCCTGGCTGTGACTCATTTTAAGCATTAGGAATGAGTGATGGTGTTGGCAGCAGGGTGGAAAAGTTTGGTATCAGTTTGGTAACTTGACCATCACCAGTTACTATAGCTCGGAAATTGCACGTTGTTTAAGCTAGTAAATAAGAACAAAGCAAACACCAGGTTGCTTGTGTGCATCAGTGGCAGTATCAAAGAAGCAGCCTAAATGAGAAACAGATGGACATATCAAGGCTGTTTGTTAGAAAGAACATCCTTGTTTACAGCCTGACTTGGACACTGACCTCTCTGCTTGTTCTTGTTGTTCTGATTTTCAAGGACTTCGGAAAGTTCATCTTCAAAGCCACTGTTTTTCTTCTGCTGCTGAGTTCTCTCACTGGCACCTGCATCAAGTAACAAAAAGCAGGGAAAGGCAACAACCCCTCCTGTGTTTCAGAAAGCAGAGGTAGGAAAAGAGTTCTGTGCCCTTGGTAATTATATCTATATTTTCTACAACGGACGAATCTGCCAAAGGGGATCTGCGAGGAGAAGTGAGACTGGAGGATACGTGAATCAAATGCAGTAACAAAGCCACCATCAAAAACGTCATCTGCAGGACAGAAAAAGGTCTCTAAACAAACAGAGAAGCAGGGGTACTAGGAAAACTAATATTGATGGAGAGCTAGGGAATAAGAGATGTTGAACTGAAGCACACCGAGGCCAACAAAAGACTTAAGCATCAGAGTGCTGAAGGATAAAAATTGCCTCCTGCCAGATGCTGCCCACATACCTCTGTTGAGGTGAGCACTGAGAGCCCCTGTGCTCTCCGGTTGTGGGGACCCCTCTCCCCAGGGTGCTGGGAGGAAGAAGCAGCATTCATTCCCACTCTGGGAATAGTCCAGGACTCCAAGGCCCCACATAATCCCCCAGGCCTCTGGGATTATGGAGCCAGGCTGACAAAAGCAACACCTTGGAGAAAAGTGTCTGAAGGCAGCATGAACTGGAGGTCAGAGCACAGCCGTCCTGGCAACCAGCGCTCCCCAGGCAGCCCCAACGGGATCTGCAAGCCAAGCAAGCTCTGTCTAACCCAGCTCACGCCCTGCTTCTATGCCTTAGTGCAAAGGCAAGAGCAAACACTGCCAGCCCAGTCCTCTCTAGCCCTGCACTGGGCAGAGCTGGATGGTGTGGGCTCTCCAGACTGAGAAGGACCAGCTGCAGCCAGCACAGAGGAGATGAAGATAAAAACCTTTGCTTTTCCCTTGGGCTACATGACTCTCCCACCCCCAGTCACTGTGATCTGTATCTTAGAGCTCATGTTACCATGGGACAAGATGGCGTGACAGGCTCAAGTCAAGGAAAGAGTAGAGCAAGATGCACCTCTGTGAAATGAGTTCCTTCACGTGGACTCCATGCTGTATGGCACAGCCCATCTGATAGCTGAGCACTACCTCTCACAACCCTGGTGTGCCTGGGCAGCAGTACCCCAGGGCACTGAAGAGGCCCAGGTTTCTTTCTTCTGGATCATCAGAGCATCCATGGAGCCCACCTGAGGTCACTGCCCAGCTGGCCCCTCCACCAGTGGCATTTGGGTAGTGATCAGACTGTGGCTTTGGGAGCTGTACAAGGCTCACTCCCAGTCTTGACTTCCTGAATATTTTCCTCTTTCTTCTCCCTGTTGCTTCTGTGGCTTCCCTGCTCTGAAAGCAGTCTGGTGGCCCTTTCTTCCAGCCATCTCTGGCAGCCATGCCAAACAGGAGCAGGGCACAGGGATGCCCTGGAGAGGGAGGGCTGCCAGCTGGCTTACCCCAGGGAGAAGGAGGAGAGAAGGCCAGGAGCTGCTCTCCCTGCAGCCTGGGGAGAGCCCTGTTGCAGCCTCAACCGGACCACCTGGGCAGAGGGATCTGCACTGGCTTTGAAGTAGCCTTGCTTGGGACCTGCACATCAGCTCTGGGGACCTGAGCATCTAAGAATAGGCCTTTCTGCCCTTGCACACCCCTTTGCACAGCTCTGTGCTGCTGCTGCTCCCACATTGAGCTGCGGTGAGCAGCCTGCACCTTTCCAAACCAAAGAAACTTGCATTCAAGCTAAAGAAGCCAACAGAAAAACCCCCATTAGCTCAAGGACATTTTCACTGGGGTCTTTTAGGTGCAAGTTCCACTCAATGCTCAGTGAGGCTTCCCTTCTGCCACACCTGAGTTTAGTGTCAAACTCCAGCTGCGCAAACAGTGAAAGTTTTCCTGCCTTTCGTTCTAGTTTGGGAGCTGGTGGTTATTTGTTGAACTAAATTACAGTATTTCCTTTTAGGGTTCTCCCACCTCAAAATGCCTATACCACCAAGTTACATTGACAGTCATTTAAATCATCAGATGCATATTTGAGTTATTATAAACAAAATTCCTGCCCCTGCTGACCCTGTCTCACTGGAAGTCCTAGAACTATATTTCCTAGAGCACATTTATATAATGTCAGATTAATGTCAAATACAAAAAAACCACAAAGAAAAAAGTGTGCAAGGGGCTACAACAGATTAAACCCCTCTTCCCAAATAACTATAGTGACACCGTACCTTGAGCAGCAATTTCCTGAAGTTCCTTCAATAAATTTTGGTGGCGAAGGATCGAAATGATTCGTTCATCTGCAATAGAGGAGACTTGGTACAGAAGATGGTCAAAGACAACCTCCCCTCCAGCCCCAGGAAACGAAAAAGAACCCAAACGCCACCTCCCTTTTTGTTTGCTCTTTTCTCTCCCTTGCCCTGATTTGTTGCCACATCTCTTAACTGTGTGGTTAAGATGTCAGGAAGGTCCCATGCAAACCAGGGAGCTTCACGTCATCCAGCACTCCCCTGGCCACAGTGCCGGCGTGATGCATGGCCTGGGCTGAGCAGCGGCTCTGTACCTGCTTTCGGGGCCTGATGCAGGCCAGTGGGGTGACCATGAGGAAGGCGAGTGTGTCAGGGACCCCTTGTCAGGGCAGGCCCAGCCCCTACTTAGCAGATCTGCTCTTGCTGAGACCCAGCGTTAAATCTGAGCCTGTACCTCCTCTGAGTGTTTCTAGGCATTCCTCGCTGATAGGCAGAGGGTTTGGCTTCGATAAAGTATCAGAGATGACCTCTACAATGCACTTCATCACCTAGAAAGAGACAAAAATAAAAAATAAAGCACTGCTTTTTTGTCTTTTTTTCCTATATCTATTTGTTACCAAGGCTAAAATGCAGCAGATGATGGCACAGATCTTGCTTTTCTGGTCGAGCCAGAACTGAATGTTCAGTTCCTGTTTTACGTAACACAGGAACAGAAGGTACCTCCTGAAATTAAGAAGTGAGCAAATGACACACGGCAATGGAAAGAGCTTCTTCAACATGACGCACACTTCAGCTGAGAATCTCACAACTCTGGCCCATCCCAGAGACCAGGCACATCAGGAGATTAAAGGGAATCTGGATATATACATAGAAAGCTCAAAATCATCCTCTTTTAAGTCAATGTATCTCAACCTGCATCTCATAAAAGGGCTCAGTGGGAGGCTGTAGAGAGCAACAAGTGGTCATAGCTCTTCAATAGGTGACCTTGAAATCTTGCAAGCTATTCAAGCCCTGAGAAGAGCACCATAGTTAGACTGCAGCCAGGCATGGAAGGCAAGGTGAGACAAATTGTACTTTCAAACACAGATGAGAAATACTGCTCTCAAGCCCCAGAGAAGGACAAGACACTCTGGAGAAGTGTTTGACCTTGTGCTTGAGTATTCAAGCCATCTATTATAGACTGGAAGAGCTGTACACAGAGGGACGTCATCTGAAAGCAAGGAAGTTCCCACACTTTCCTTGGAAGCATTTGCAAGTGCCTGAGGCAACTTCCCAGACAGGATGAACTCTGAGCCTGCCCTTTCCAGCAGCCCTTTTCTTCGGTGTAAAATGAGAAGCATTATTTATCTAGTTTGTCACCTGTACTGAGGTTGCAGAACTAGCTCTTCACCCATGCAACTGCAGCACCACTGATCCCACAGGGATCACCCAGTGAAAATGAAAGCCACAGGCGCAAAGGCAAGGTCGCACCGCTGGCAGGGGTGAAGGCATCCTCGCCACACTGAGGCACACCACCAGGAGCCCTGCTGTGTGCTCGTGGTAGACCCAAATGGTCGCACAGGAGAGAAAGCAGCATTCACTCAGTCTGGTGGCAGTTAGTAGTGCAGGAATCAGACTGCTTAGTTCAAAAGGATGATTATTTCTAAAGCAGCCTAGAAAGTATGCAGGGCTCACAAGTGCCTATGGAAAAAGAGAGGCTAAAATGAAAAAAAGAATACAAGTAAGCCATGGAGGCAAAAAAATAATTGACTGAACCTCTTTCTCCTGATGATTTCTGCAGGCAGCCCTAAGAGCCCTGACCTCCCTCACAAGGTGCCATTCTCAGGGGAGCAGAGCACTGCGGCTGCAGTAGAAATTAAACACAAGTCAGCAATTCCCAGTTATCTACAACGTTGCTCATTCAAGCAATTGGATATATTCATTGACCAGCTGGAATGGGCAAATTTTTGCATGTGTAGGGAGAGAATTCTGCTTTTGCAGGTCACAGCCATAAAATGCTGAATTCTTATCACTGCTTACACAGTTTGAAGGGATTGCTTGCTGGATTAAAAATGTTACAGGAAAGATCTAACAAAAAGAAGGCAACAAAATTTCCCTGGTACCATTAATATTGATTTTAGATGACTTTGAGTCACTTCACTCTACCATCAAATAGAACAAACCCCTGATTCTGATACTTCCTTCCCATGTTTCCCAAGCTCTGGAGCCACTTATTGCAGCAGCATTTGATGCAGCTTCAGAAGTAAGGACTTTCTTAGCATGAGAAATAAGAACCTGGTCCAATCCTCTATACAAGCTTTTTTGAAGACTTCTAAGCTGATTTAAAGTCTTTGCCTGAACACAAAGAAACACATCAGTCACCACAGAAATATGGCCAACTTTGTGGACGAACCTTGTAATATAATGAAATGAAGAGTGCTGTCATTCCACAACACTCTCCTTGACTTTTTGTAAGAGCAAGTCTTGCAGAGTGAGGCTTCACAAAGTCATGAAATAACACCCTGCAGCAGGAAATGGAGGCGATCTTTTCCAAATGAATGTAATTAATCCAGTGCAGAAACTCAGACTGGAATTTTGCCATCGCTATCCTCTAACTGTGAGCGGGTGACTAGATCCTTAAGAGCTGCTCATGCTGTTCCTACACAGAAATCTCCAAAGGGTCATGTCCTTACAAGGATAGACTTCACCATGTTTGAGATAGGCTATGCTCAAGCCCTTCCGAAATGTATGCTTCTAAGTGGGAAATAGTGTCATTCCAGCATAAGTGTGGGCAAACACCAGAGATATTGTAAATGCTTTGGTCATGTTCAGCTCCCCATGGAAAGCCCTTGGTGTAAGGGAAGTCTGATGAGCTGCCCAGGAAAGGCCTGCAGGTGCTGACTACCCATTACACAGCCCTGAGAGCCACCCACAAATGCTGGTGGCAGAGAGCATGGTGTCTAGGAATTGCTGTGGTGCTCACTGCTGTACCCGTGTAATGGTATCTCTGCCCTTACCTCTCCTGTGAGACCAGCACTTCCTTCACTGAGATGCCGTGTTTTAGAGGATGGTGAAAGCCAAAAAGCCCTGATGGCTCTTTCCATTTCAGTAAATTCAGAAGAAAGGTGTGCTCTGATTTTTCTTTCAGCTAGAGCCTGTGTCAGTGTAGTACCCGGGGAGGGGGCAGGCTTGGGAGAGAATCCTTCCTTGGTGGGAGCATTTCCATGGAGTTGCACCAGCTTCCACAAAAGTGCCATGTTTTACACACAGAACACACTGGGGAATAGATCTCACAAGGAAAATTGTGGAATTAATGGATTGTCCTGCCAGTTGGCCAATGAGCATCCCAGCCTAGCACAGAGATATGAAGATGCAAGTGCCTGCCCTGAGTCTCCTTCCTCTGTTAGCAGCACATAGCCTGGAGCAGGCACCCAGTGGCTCACAGCTCATGGCTCAGCCCCAGCAAGGGCTAAGCAGGCTAAAAGTCTTAACAAAGCAACAGCTCTCCAGGCCCAGGCACATCTGACAGGAGATGGGGAGGAGTTTCTCACAGCACTTGCCCTGTAGGTGACAGGCAGAGACACTGTACAATGGAGCCTGTGCCTGAGACTGATGTGAATGTGCCCTCTCCTACTGCTGCCTAGGGAAAAATATTATGTGGCTAGAAGATTTCAGGAAACAAAGTGGTTCAAGAAGTAAGGGGAAAAGGGCTGGAGTTTCCTTTCTGGACATCAATGTCTGCAAAAGGCTTAAATTGGGCAGCTAAGAGATCAGCTCATCTGAAAGACTATAGGTATCATAGTATCAGGAAGGGGGAGTCTATCGCAGATCAACACAGGCAAACACACCTATCCAAGCTTTAGGTGCCAAAAGCTCGTTGGGAGTGCACACACTTGCAAAGTGCAGCTATGAATGGCAGAGAGGTAGGGCACAGATGTATACATGGAAGCCTATAAAAGGCAGCTGGAGAGGTCAGCCAAGTCCCACACTGCTTGTAGCCATCCAGACAGGCTGAGCAGTAGCTGAGGATGGATTACTAATCTGAGAGTGGCCAGTTGCCTATTTTTCAGGATCATGGTTTAAGTAACACACCACACACATACAAACATGGATGTATACAACCCCCAAACACACACAGTTCCAGCAATGCCCATTCCTGAATCACTATCTCCCCCCACTCTCCCCTGAGTCACCTCCTGTTGGGAGCTTTGAAAAGCTGAAAGTAGGAGGACTAGGGAGGGCTATATTCAACCTCCACCCCCAGCCTCACCATTCTCTAGACAAGCTGCTTTGATCCCTCTGGTACATCCTGAGGGACTTCCCTCCTGCCCAGATGCCCAGAAGTGGAGGCACAAAAGGTAAATCCTGGTAGGAAGGAAATGGGGCTGGATACTGCTGTAGGGATCCCATGCAAATCCCTG
>NW_009605401.1:0-234 GCF_000690535.1 Cariama cristata | reverse complement strand
AGAGTATTTGAGAGGGAGCAGCCAAAACCCAACCAGTTACATGGAGCTTAAACATCACATCCTTCATCTTCACTCACCCCTTCCACTACAGGCCCGTCCTTACCTTAGTGTCACCTTTATTCAAGTCATTTGTCACGGGAAGGGAGATGGCTGTAAGGTAAGGGGAGGGGAAAAAAAAGAGAGCTCGTTATTCTCCTCCTCTGGGAGAGAAGTAGAGAAATCCCTTCCTGCTAA
>NW_009605400.1:12772-20966 GCF_000690535.1 Cariama cristata | reverse complement strand
TATATATATATAAACAAATTCACACTCACACAGAAGCTACGTATTTAAGCAATGACTATAGATATATAGAGATGTGTAAAATATTACAAGTAGGAACTTGTAAAATGCATTCACTCTTCAAAAAGTTTTCTAAGAAAAAGCCAGCTCTACCAACAAAATGTGTGGCCTGCTTGTTTTGAGTCCACTAAAATTGTAAGAAATCTCATTTGCAGGCTAAATCTGTGCTGATCTTCAAAGCAAAATTCTGCTACTGAATTTTCTCTCATGTAAGCATTTTCCTGCAGATTTATATGCTGGAGAGGGAAGTCTTCAATCTAGGGATTACAGAGAGTGAACAAGCCAGTAGAGATACGAAGGCTAGCTCACAGTTTTCCAAAAATTCAGAGCAACAATAACTGGATACTTGTGATTGCTTGGAGTTTGAGAAGTTAGAAACCCCATCAAACAATTTGCAGGCAGAGATGTCTGTAACAGCTGCATTAATTGAAGCTACGAAAAATCACTGGATTTTCCTGCAGAGTGAACAATCACAGTGGGGTTTGTTGGTCTGATCCTACTCTTGGTTTTATACTGATGTATCTGATATGGATCTTCCCCAAAGTCAGTAGAGATGTTCCACTGGAAAAGAGCAGAGGATGAGAGTCTACGTATTTGTCCTGGTTTCAGCTGGGGTAGAATTAATTTTCTTCCTAGTACCTGGTACAGTGCTGTGTTTTGGATTTAGTACGACAATAATGTTGATAACACAGGGATGGTTTAGTTGTTACTCAGCAGTGTTTACCCTAAGTCAAGGACTTTTTGGTTTCCCACGCTCTGCCAGTGAGGAGGTGCACAAGAAGCTGGGAGGGAGCACGGCCAGGACAGCTGACCCCAACCAGCCAAAGGGATGTTCCATACCATGGAGCGTCATGCCCAGTATAGAAACTGGGGGAGTTGGCCGGGAGGGGTCGATCGCTGCTCAGGGATGGGCTGGGCGTCAGTCAGCAGGTGGTGAGCAATTGTGTTGTGCATCACTTGTCTTTCTTGGCTTTTATTCTTCTCTCTGTCTTTGATATCTCCCTTTTCATTACTATCATTGCTATTATTATTATCATCATATTTTACTTTATTTCAATTATTAAACTGTGCTTATCTCAACCCACAGGTTTTACCTTTTTCCAATTCTCCTCTCCATCCCACCAGGGATGGAAGATGCATGGTACTTAGTTGCTGGCTGGGATTAAACCACAATATTGAATGTTTGATATCTAGGATCTCCTTTTATCCATGGTGTACATTAATAATCCAACAAATGCTTAGAAATTGTACAATATACTTCCTTATAGCTTGTTTCTTGATCTACAGGGAGAAAATCCCTGCTCCTTTATGGCTTGTAAATTCATTGAGTAAAGCTCCTTAACAGCAAACAAGACACCTCTTCCACTGGAAGTATGGTGTGGTTAAGGTATGTAATGTCACCTGCCTGTCCAAAGTAAGGACTGTGCAAAACTTAAAATCAATAGCAATAGAAATCATCCCAGTAAATAAAAAGGCATGACATAAACAAGTTTTTTAGTTTAGCATGAAAAATTTTTTTAAAGTATTTGCAAATATAAAAGCCCAAACCTAAATTTTTCCGGACCACCTTTCATCAAATGTTCTATAAACAAAACAACTGGAGGGATCAAACACTACGGCATTATGTCTGATGTCTGAAAACAGCTCAGAAAGTGTAACTGATTACTACATAGTCATTTAACATTGAAAATACTGTGAAAAACAAAACGGTATGGCCACAAGACAGCAAAACTCATTTTAACCTGCCAGATAAGCAAGGAATTAGCTAGTATAATACAGCAGTGAAGGACTGACATGAAACCAGGGGCCAGATCCAAGTTTATAATAGTGTTTGAAAGTATCATTAAAATAATTATTACTATCACTTACACAGAGAAAGCAATAGGAAAGTCAAAAACTTTGGGCCAGAAGAATGGCAGATGGACCAAAGAGGATTTTTCTATGCCTATGATTCTATAAATGTAAAAGTAATAAAAGTATCTAAAAGGAACGCACATGAAGTAAGGCAACTGTTGAAGCCTAAGATAAATGAAATACTCAAGTGGTCCTTGCCAGTCCATGACTTACTCATTACTCAGTTATTGCTTACTTACTTTTAAATACTATTTTAGCATAAAGTACAAAACTAAACCAAGAATTTCTGAAGTGGCCAGTGACGTTGGATGCTCACCTTGACACTCTAAAGGGACTGAATTTCAGAAAGCAGAATGCAGGTCTTGTATAGGCATCCAGAAAAAAACCCTCCTACATTGCTGCCATTTTTTAAAAGGTGGACCTCATATATGTAGAGAGATGCAAAGGATTCATTTTGAGGACCCATTTCTCTGTCCCTTATTACCCTTAATTTTGAGAGTCTGATATTGATGCCTAAAATCACAGTAAATAGCTACTAACTCCTCAGCAAAGCTTTCCAAAACCAACAACATGAAAAAATAGACTATGCTCTGGAATGAGACCTAAACTCACCTGTGCAATTTTTCAACCCCATTTCAGACACTTCCTACATTTATGATTTGAGAAGATGCAATAATCCTCCTATTTTAAAAAACCTGCTGCCTCCTGCTACTGTGCAAGATCCTTGAATCCTTCTCAATGATGATAGATGCAATCCTATTCAAACTGTATGTGTAAGAGGGAGATCTACACATAGGAAAAACTACTGGCAAGTTAACAGAGAATAATTTAAGGCTTTGAGTGTCTCTGTCATAGCTGAAAACACTGGGGATAGCAAAAATTTAGGGAAAGTGACTTCAAGTGGATGGAACTCCACTGAAGCAAATTTTACTCACTTCTGTTATGACAGAGATGCGTGGCATCCAGGCTATTACACTGGCCAAGGATAAGGGAGAGGTAATTAAACAGATCAGATCCAATGTATTTATAGTACCCATCTTAAAACAGAGAAGCAAAAAAGAGCAACAGAATTGTGAGGCGAGCAACTCTACTTCTAATGAGAGGATAAAGCTATGAACTCCTTCCCGTGTCCTGCTACAGCAAAGGAAAACTGATGCAGTGGACGTATAAAATCAGCTGATGTTACACTTGACGTGGAAAGATGCAGCACTGCCTCATGTGAAATTGGTAGTTTTAGCTTGACTGAGTGAATCAAAATATTCAGGGAAATTCCCAATACTCCATCATCCTTCCTCCAATTAAATCTCTAGTTTAACCCCACACAGTGCAGGCCATATGCAGTTCACACTTCTCTCCCTAGGAGCCATCTGGAACTCCCTTGAGGAATCTCAACTTTCAAGCAAATGTTCTGTTTAATTCTGACACTAACAGTTAAAAGGACATTGTTGGATTTAATGTCCTTTATGAGGTTGTGCAAAGACCATATTGAGTTGCTTCAGAAAATGGATCACGTGGCCAAGTCCCACATCCATTCCCTTCTACTTGCCAATATCCAACATAGCAAGGCTGAGTGCTTGTCCTCAACTGCCATCAAACTCCAGAGACACAAGAACACTGAATTTCTCCACACCTCTATGGCAAATGACAGTGCCACTAAGGCTGTCTGCTGCTTCAGGCCTGCCCAGCACATACCACCAGTCCACACCTCCCTACATGTATTGTTTAAGGCCTTAAGCAAGAGGTCCACCTCTGAGCATGCCAACAGGCCATGCTCCACACCAAGCATGCTGACCACCGCTGCTTTCTCACCCATCACACCAGAAGAGGAAGAGCCAGAGGGGTTAGTTCCTTCCTTTTCATAAAACAGCTCAGGGGTGAGGGCACTCATCTAGGATAACAGACACCTTTTTTCTGTGCTCTCCTCTGTTGTAGCTGCCTCCAAAGAGAGCCCCAAAGCTGCAGGCATTAACCATTTGGCCACTGGGTGCTTCCAGAGTTGTCTGTTTGCATGGTCTTTGCAAAATATTACAATTTCAAGATCCACTGGCAGAATGACAAAACAAGGCAGATCCGCCAGGTTGCCGGTGGAAAAACTCTCACCCAGGAGAGAAGGAAGGAGTGAAGAGCAGGAGGTCTCACAAGGAGTGCTCTGGAGCCATACTTCCTCTTCTGCATCATTAATCCTACATCCCATGAAGCTTCAGCAGCACGGAGAGCATCTTGCTGCACCCCTAAACCTTCCTCTCTGATGCCCCACGGCCAGGGGACTGTCCAAGCAGTGTGGCTCGCTGCACAAAAAGAAGCTGCCCTCTCTCTCATGTCTTGAAAGATCCAGTCCATGCTCAGCTTAAAAAAACAGGCTGTATCTCCGTTATCAGGGGAGGTTTCTGCCCTGTGTGTCTTGCTTCTGCATAGCCAGGCTGTAGAGCTTCGTGAGCATTGTGGAGATTTCACGGCACTGGCTATCTAGATAGCTCCCCAGTAGCAAAGGAAAGCTCTTAAATACTTCAGATACTGAGACGGGCAACTCTCCTCATGCAAACGGAGCCTTCATGGCCCAAACCTTATGGCGGTGCGGGTAGCATATCCAAGTGTTGCCTTGTCAGATCCCTCCGTGTCCCACAGGATGGCACTCTGTCACCCCACAAACTCCTCATGGGCTTTTGGTGGCGGTTCCCGACAGCAACACTCAGCATAAGGCAGAATTTTTCACACCACAGGTTTGAATTTTCAGGCTTTCCAGAATTCAGCATAATTTTACAGAGTCTCCCATGCCGGCACACCAGCTGATCCTCTGTGTCTTTGCTCAGAAAGATCACCATCTGCTTTCTGTGGGCATTTTGCTTGAATAAACAACAGTAAGCTTAACCCCAGAAAAAAGTTAGCCTGGTAGCTACACAGCAACCTCCAGAACAACTGCTTCTTTTTGCTGCTGAGAAATTGTATTTGGTAAGCCTGAAACTAATTAGTAACAGCTATTGCTTACAACATTTTGTATGTTCAAAGCACTGTACAAACCCAAATTCTATTAACGATTTTGCTAATTACTGTATCATTTGGATTCTATTTAAGCTCAGGGACTGGAGCGGCTCAAGCCTCTACATGCACACGCAGGGACACACCTGGCACATGTGCTCCAGCTCAACTGATACAGCATCCACACAGTTTTGCAATCCTCTCCCATTTATGGATCAAAGATGGAGCCAAACCACAGACTAAAATTTGGACTCTGCATCAGATCTCAGACCCTTCTCATCAGTGTTTGAGGATCCTGTGACACAGGGTTTAGATTTTTCCCTAGACTCACAAAGCATCCCTTCAAGAAAAATATTCTGGGAGCACTGCAGAGTCAATGACTTTAAATTAAAATTCAACAAGATATGCTTACCCTTATTAAATTTTTTGAAAAGGATCACCAAGGTCAATCATTTCAGCTTAAAGTAGCTGAGAAGACGAAGTAACTTGAGTTTTACTGAACTTGAGTCTAACCTTCCTTATCAGCTTTAACTTCAGTTGCTAGCCTGTGCTAAAGCCTTATCTCTTTTATCTTCATTGCTGTTTTAAATGCTTTTTTGCAGTATGGATGTACCCAGGGAACCAGCACACAAAGTCACTACAAAATATTAGAGCTGGATCTACAGCAAAGACAACAGTTGCTAAGGTCACCAGGCTGCTGGGGACAGCAAAATAGCAGTGGTGCTGCCATCGGCTCTGCTTATACCCCAGCCCTGGGAAGTCAGGATTGCAGCTGCTGATGAGAAGTGTGGAAAGGGGCTTGGGGACGAGGAAATTGCTGCCATGGTTGTGGCAGTGACAACAGTCATCCACACTCCTTACCTCTCCCCTCCTCCCAAGGGTCTCCAGGGCCCCTCTGGCTCTGCTCTCCTTTCTCTCTCTCTGTCTCTGTTCCTCCCCAAGGCTTAACTCTGGCCCCACACACGCAGCAATATTTAATTTTGCCTTTGCAGCTGAGACATGTCAGGCTGGCACAGTAAAACACTGGTAAACTGAAAGCAACTGAATTAATTTATAGGAAAGTTGCCATACTTTGACGAAGTCATGGAGTTAAAAGAAAGCACCATGAGGGAAGGCATTGCTTTGGTGGACCCCACAAGGGGAGATGTGAATGGAGGTGGCATGGTGCAGGTCATACACTCAAGGGAAGACCAGAGCAACATTCACCTGTAGACAAGGAGCATGATCAAAACCAGCAATGTTAATACAATCAGCAAGTTCATTTACAGCTCACCAGTTCCTAAGAAGTGGGTGATTTGGGTTCAAAGGATCCTTTGCTCCTGTTGCTTTTTCACTGTAAAGTACTAATTCAGCTTAGACAAGAAGCAGGATTTTCAAATGTGCTTGCTGTTGGTCCAATTCTGTTTCACTAAAATCACTAGAAAAAATTCCCAATGGCCATGGTGTGTTTAGGCTTTAACCTTTTTTTTTTTCTTTTTAAAATGCTATCTTCTACCAAACTTCTGGGAGTGAGATTTATAGTATCTTCTGAGTGCCTGGCTGATTAGTTAAGTATTTATCCTCCCACTATAGTCACTTGAAGACCCAGTAGTCAGGTTTACGATTACTGATGGAAAGCATGGAAAGAGGTGTAGGGGCACAGGGCAATACTAACAGAGGCAATGTCACTAAAGCAAGTAAAGAGGGTCAACATCCCATTTATCCCATTTCCAGCTGTGAAAATAATGATGCCCTTTATGGAAGTTACAACCATGTGAAACCAGACACAGGCTTACAGAGAAGTTGACTGAAGGTCCCACAGTAAGCAGCGGTCCCAGCTGTAAACCTAAGTCCAACATCCCACCCCTGCCTCACACCATCTGCTTGTGATTCCCTGTGGGAAAAAAGGGTGATTTACATTAGCTGAAGAAAAATGAGTTTATCATTGAATACACTGATTGTTCCTGTAGATCCTTACCATTTATAAACACCCAACTCAGATCCAGATCCAGAATGTGCCTGTGAGCATCAGTCTGTCCACAGACTGGTATGGTGCTGTGGCAGATCTGACAGTCAAAACTCGAAAACTTTCAAACAGGAACTTTCATTATGCTTCAAGACACTGAATTTTCAAGATAACAGGTCTCATTTCCTAACCAAATGGAAAATTGACCAGCTGAAAAACTAAAGAATTTTATAACACCCTGTACCACCCTGCCTAGTCAGCATCAGAAGAAAAATGTGCTGATGTATGAATACCAGCTGAGAATTTGGCTCCACTTGCCTGAAACCAACTCTCTGCATCAGTAGGGGTGTCAAAATATTTCGGCCATCAAGAAAACTCTTCATGCGTCATGGTGAGCACAAAGACATGACAATGGGCCCTCTCCAAAAATGTAAGTGACTCAGGCACCTAAATACACTATAGGACAGGAGGGAATTTGCAAGAGGATTCATCTGGGCCTTTTTGCACATGCTTGCTTCTGAATCACCAATATAGGACTAAATATAAATCATGAAGAGCCATAATTGCTGTTCTATGTATCCTCGTATTCCTCTGAAAGACCACAAAGGAACAAAAACTAGCAAAACATTTAGGAGGATTAGTTCTTAACAATGCCAGTGAAAATCTGTAAATAAATGGTCTTGGCAGATTCAAAGTGCAGATTTGACTGCTCAGCACCAGTGAGCTGCTAGCTTCCAAACCACCTTTGTGCTTGGAGAGCTAATACAAATCTATGAGAGACATGGTGAAATCCTCCTATCTCCAGTGTATTTTCTTCTGCTGCTTTAATACCTTGCTCCATGATAGCAATTCAAGGGGTGAAAAAAGAAAAAAAACCTGCATAAATTTACTTCTTTTGGACTAGCTGTGAAAACTTGATGTCAGCCTCTTATCTCCGTGGCGCATTCAACGGGCTTTCAATTTACCTTGCAGCAAGTCAGCTCTGGGCTTTGTCAGATAGAAATATTTTGCACGCCTTTAATTATAAGGCAGCCTGCAAGGGAACGGAGAGTCACGAATAAGGGGGTTGCACTGACTATTTTGTGTCTGAGCCTGAAAAACAGAAATCAGATCAGCATGGCCAAAGCATTGGCCCAAAGCCAAACAGAGAGCTAGGTGACAGCAGGACTTGTTAGCGTTTGGATATTCCACAAGTCTCATGCACAGGGTCAAATGTTCTGTTGTGTTTGATCCTCCCTGTCCGTATGTTAGTTACTACTGTTATGACAGTACCACAACACAGTGTCCTTAGGGACCTGGGGTCCCCCAACTGTGCCTGACATTATATAGGTATTAGGTAAGAGATGGGGCATACTTAAAAAG
>NW_009605400.1:0-12741 GCF_000690535.1 Cariama cristata | reverse complement strand
GTAGGGAAAAGGAGCAACTAAATGGTGTAACGCTGTCCCATTTTATTGCTGAGGCGCTAAGATATGTGGGACATCCAAAGGCCATGTGACAGTACTGGGGACTGTCCCCTTGCCTGCAAGTCCCATATTTAACAACAAGACCTTCCTTATTAAGTGGTCTCTTAACTAACGAAAAACCTTACACAACCTTTTGATGCAACTGACTAATAAGCAGAAATGCCAGGGCCAGAAGCACCAGTGGGCGTTTTTTCTGCTACATAGGTTACATGATTGGGGGATGGAGGATGAAGAGGAAAGCTGCACCAGTCTCCAAAACCCATCACAGCTATATCACAGCTGCAGCTGGCTTGATCAATATGTATTCAGACATCTTCTATGGAAATGCTGATTAATGGTTACTATGCAAAGATGAGCTCACTACTCATCTCTGAAATCCACTTAGCTAAGTGTTAATGGCAGCTCACAAATCTCCACAGTTTTTTTTAAAGAGCCAATGAAAAAAGGTAAGTAAGGAGGCGAGCTACAGCACACAGCAGATAGCACCTTCTACTTCCCTTCTTCCCAACAGACCCAGAAAATTATCAGTAATCATTTTTTTGGGTTTTTTGTTAGTTTGGTTGGTTGTTTTTTTCCTAGTACACAATCTATGAGTAAAAAGATCCTAAAAGATTATGTGCTGAGTGGAAACAGGGGGAGCTCAGAATTTATAATGACATGCTCTAGCATGTCTGCATAAAATAGACTACATTGTAAAAGCAGTCTGGACTCATCAAACATTTTTTTTCACCTGTGCAGGTTTTCCAGTTGCAGAAAAGAGTAACTGGTTGGCCTCAGCAACAGCCAAAGCACTGGAACATCCCTTTTGTCATTACTAATACATGCTGTAGTATCCACACCATTTGGTCTGTCATTTCATCTCTTTTGGAGCATCTGAATATCACCTAATTGAATTCAAGTAAGTATTGGAGCTGACACTGGAGTCACACTGCTAGTAATAAAACAACTAAATCCACGTTATATCTTTCCTTACAGATCAAAGTAAAAAAGACATACATTGAAAATTTTGTATTTTACCTTGTTTACATACATTTCCTTAAAAAAAAATTAAAAAGCAAAAACATTCAGAACATTAAGAAAATGAGCACGCACATTACAAAATTTTCCAAACGTGCATTTTCTAAAGAATACCAACATGAGCTGAAATGAAACTCCTCTCATAAATATTCGCTGATTTTGAGGAATAGTCATCTTTCGATGGAAATATGTCCTACAGAAATGTTTGCAATCCACTGTAGAAAACTGTAATAGATAACCAAATAACAAACTAATGGATAAGCAATAGTGAATACTCCTCGAAATTTTTATGAAAGTCATTGTGCCATCTCCAAGGACAGACTACAAAGATCAATTGCTTTGTGAGTATTATTTTTAAGCATGAAAGCTCACAGTCTACAGTACTAAAAAGAATGTACCTGACTACTATTTCTGATATATTAAAATATGAGTATAATACAGAGCTTGAGAAATATACAATATATTTGTGGTACTTATCTAAAGAAAAATTACAGTGATAAAGTAGATGTTCTAAGTTTGGCTGTCCGACACCAAACGGGACCAATATGTAAATATGTACTCTGTATCTTTCTATTTTATCTACTGATGATGAAGTGGGATTCAAACCCAAAGTAGGTCTGTTCCTCCATCACTGACAGGGGAGCTTGTGCATAGAGCTCCTTACTCTCTAATGACAGCATTACCCTTAAAAATATAAACTCATTATAAGAATGCAGGTTTAAAGGAAGGTTTAAAACTGAAGCACGAAAAGGGCAAATAGTGTCAGAACTTGGTCGTAAGTTAAGAGCATGTTAGTGTTTCACACACTGGATAGACTGTTCTTGAGCTCTTTACTTTGCAATGCAAAGCCAAAAGAAAAAGAGTATGTGTAAATACTACTTATGCATAAATAAACCAGACTGGCTTGAAGATTCACAATAAATGCTTCTCCCATGGTTCTTACATATCCTCATGAATCAACGTAATTTACTCGTAGGATTTGCTCCTGTGGTCTTTAACTGTACTCCCTGCCAAAGTCAACACCTCCTTGCTAAAAGACATTGTTGCGAGGGCCAAGAATATGAAGATTTGTTCTGTAGCACTAAAGAAGGAGTCCTGGGTTCTGCTCATATAGACTCTTGCTTTCCCACCACTCTCCACAGCAAACTGTGCCTTATTCTGTTCCTACTATAAAATCAAAGTGTAGTAATGCTCTCTCACCACTGGAAAGTTCTTCAGGCTCCGAAGAGGCACATACAATTTTAACCGTATAAGCCCTTTGACCTGCTTTTTGCTCTGTGTTTGTGTGGTGATTGCAGCAGTAGGATCTTTACCATTAATATGTTATGCACCTCAAGACCAATACCCTATACACAATGGCAGTGCACAAGATATAACAGCAGTTTATTAAGAAGCACATAAACGTATGCTGACAGTGGTTTCCTCCATCAATTTCAAAGTGAACCGAGCTCAGAAACAGATGCGATACTGTGTTCATGGTTCAGATGAAACTCATTGGCTCACTCTATATTTGTCATAATTCCTTTCTAATTTGGCTTACTGCCGTAATTCAAGAAATGATGTCAAGCACTTGGGACAAGCCCTTAAGACAATTTATGGACAGTTGTATTTGTGTGCATCATCCTGCTAACATCTTTAATAAAGCTCAAGTGGTGTCCATATCCACATGCTTTCATAATGTGCATGGCTATTTGTAAAATTTGCTTTGCTTTGCTTTTTCTTTTTTTCTACTTAAAGGCGAAACAGCAGAGCTATTTCAAAGTTAAAGAGCAGAACTAGCTAGCCAAAATACAGATACAAATCACAAGATGATGGCTTCCTCACAGAAGTGAAAAAAGTGCAGTCACAAGCTAAAAGGTCCAAGGACAGAGTATAAGGACGGATTTTTCTTGGTGCTTTTGTGACACGGAGCTGGATGGATGGACGAAGCTCCCACCTTACTCAATGTCTATTCTATCTGCTGAGCTTAAGGGCATATTTTGTGACTCTTCCACGGAATGACATGAACTGAAAGATGAAAGAGAGGAAACGTGAAGCTTTATTGTATTTCTGTCAGAACAGTGCCTGGGATAGGAAATTATTTGGCTAACCTCTCCAGGCCAGAGTGGCCATCTTTATCAACCGCTCCAACCTTCTGTTCAACGAAAATTGTTGAAGATCATGCATCACTGTTGATTTCTGCATCTGAATCAGATAACCCGGCTGAGCTGCAGCAGAGCTGGCTCAAGGTTTTTCTCAAAATTATGTGCAATGCACTGTTCCAATGATTCCAGGGAGGTCATGGTAGTGAGGAATTACCAGAGATCCCAGGAAGGAGGAAGGTCAGCATAAAGATCTAGATAGGGAGAAAGGACCAGACAAGGTCACCAAAGGTTCCAGATTGAGAGGAAGAGCAGCGAACAGAGATTGGTGGTTTTTTAGAGGGCAAGAACTTCCTCTCTGTCTCCGGACTAGCTTCTAGAGTGATCTGGTATCCCCTGCTCCATCCTACTCCACTCTGAGGACTTCTTTCTCTTCCCCCAGTCCCATAGAGAAAAAACATCTCCCAAGACTCACAGCTCCTCCCCTAGTTCTACCTTCTACCCACACACCCCAAGTATGAAATAATAAATCACCAGGATTTGGCATTTTGTAGCTAAATGAACTGCAGTATGGCAAATGAGCTGCAGGACGCAAGAAATGCGGGAAGGTCTTACAGTTTCTCATCTATTCAACATCTCAAATACATCCCAGGTGTATGAGAGGATCCTAGTAGACAAAGTCACTGAACTCAGGCTATTTCCATTGCATGTAACAACTTCCATATTATCCCTTTCATAAATTTAACAAAGCCCATCTGAAAAAAAAACACAAAACAACCCACTTTGTTTTTTGCCTTCATTTCTCCTATTCAGCTTGGAATGAACTTTCATTTCTCCTTCTCTGTCTGTTATATTAGAAATCACCTTCTTTCCAGGGTAAATTTATTCATAGCCAGTTTATGCTCTATTGTTCAAACACCAACATTGCCTTTTAGCTTAAAGAGCTCCTACCTCTTTTGGCTACTCTGCCCCCAGTGTTTCTGTAACTATAGGTCTTGTCAATCTCTTGCTGGCCTAGAAAAGTCAGGCTTTTCCAGCTTCCTCTTGCAAAGCAGTTTCCATTCACCTGATCATTCCTGCCATTCTTCCGTGCATCCTTCCTAACCAAATTTAGGTCACCAAAAGCGCACACAGCATTCCAGATGAGGTCTTACAGAATTAACATTTCCCTGGTGGTAATGAACCTGCTCCTTCTGAGACTTTCAAAGACTTGCACCTGCAATTTTTATGGCTGGCTCAGTGAATGACACTGCCACTCTGGCTGATCTTAGCAACCCCAGTCTTTCTTTCTGTCTGTCTTCCCCAATTGATAAGCTTGCCACCAAAATCCCTATCACAACTTTAATTTCTGTGCTATTTAATATCTTTCGATTTCTTTAAATCAATTATTCAGTCACCTAGTTCTGTGTCCTAATCCACGCTTAGGTTGCTCCATTGCTAAATTTCATAGTCTCAGCTCTGCTGCTAATATTTTAAACAATCCCAGGACTAATCCTTCAGGAACTCCTTTAAGAACCTCCCTCCTGTCTCACATTGCTTATTCACTCTCTTCTTTACTGACTCTGTTTCTTTTATTCACCCTCACCTGCCCCATCTCAAGCGGTATTTTTCCATACAGGACGCTAATGGCTTTTATATGAAACTTTTTGTCCAGTTTCAGGGAAGGCATGACTGAGACCAGCAGAGTTAGAGCAGGAAAGAAGTAACCCAATTTATTTAAACTTAGTGTTCCCTGAAAATGGAGACTCTGAAGCCAGCAGATGTATAGCCAATCTGCCAGGACCACAACAATTTTCCCACAGCCATAACAGCAAAAAACTGCAGGAGGGGTAGAGTTTGTCTCCGTGTCTACCTCTGCTAACCTGCTGTTATTATATTACTTATGACTTGCAATTACACTTCTTTAGCTTAAAAAAACTCTGTGCCTCCTTGGAAAACATATCCAAGCAAGAGGAAGCTGACGGAAATTGGAATCGAAAAGCGGTCAAGAATCTAGGACCAGCAACTGCTCCATTCAATATGAGGAATCTGGTGACCACGCACGTCCCACACCAGCCTGACTTCTGCTCCAGCCAGGCACGTGAGTGTGATGGCAAGGACACAAAAGAGCTGAGCATGGCACAGCAGGCAGGTGTTCGTCTTCCCCTTATGGTATGGTAATGGTGCACCTTCCTGAAAGCACCGTAGCAGATAAGCAAACAAAAAGACTGTGGTCCAATTCTGCTTTCACCGGGGATAAATTTGGAGTCACTTCACTGACGTCAGTGGAGTTATTCCAGAATTGCACCAGTATAAAAGAGGGCAGCATCTGCTTCCTGAAAATGGATGCCATCAAGCTAATTGAAAACAACAGATGCATCAAGGAGCAGCAAGAGGAGACAGTAATGTTCCAGTTTTCTTGTAAAATAGCATTTAATTTCTCTCCAGAGAATGTAAGAGAATAAACCAATACGCACTCTAAAAGCGAACTCTTTTGTTGGTGTAAAATTGTATACAACCTTTTAGGTGAATGGACCAATGTGTATCTACAATACCTAAAGAGATCTATTCTAGACACCTGCATTTACAGCCCTTTTCTCTGGGCCTGATTATTCTCTCACGGTTACTTCAATCACGAGTCACACCACTCACATCCACTTATCTCACCTTGGGTAGAGAGCAGTACCGAGACCCCTGTTTTCTTTAAACAAACAATGGCTACAATACCAATTATTTTGGTAATTGAATTGGTAAATTTGGTAATTAAATTGATAAATTTGTGATTTATAGCACTTTTTGACTAAGAGTGTTCCAAAACTTTACACCATTAAGTAAATATCTTTATAGTCATTTAGTGGAAGTGAAGCCAAAGAAGGATTTACTGAACTTTCAATGGTATTTTGTATGAAGATAAAGGTTTCCCATGAGTCTTGTCTCTAATGAATAAGCAACACAGCTTCAGTATTTTAGGGTGACCGTGGAAGTTGATGAGCACTTTCCCTCCTGTAAATCCTTTCCTTTCTTTCACTAAGAAGAAGTTGTACACAAGAAAGCTCAGTCTTTGCTTCGGTCCCTCTTAATTTGCACTACAGACAACATCGATATTTCCTGCGGTGAGTGTTTACCAATGAACGTTTATACTTTAGGAACGCAAAACCCACACTGATCACAGTGATGCATTTCCCAAAGTGTAAAACTATGCTATGATATTCAAGTTCCTGTGCCAGCCAACGAGCCCCAGACAGACTTCCCTGGAGCATGCGAAAACCCAGCCAGTTAGGCAAGGCAGATAGAAGGAACGTGTACTAACAGCGTAAGCTCCACTGGAAATCAATGTTACTGCAGTCCTTGTCTGGTTTCCCCCAAAAACATTCTTCTGGGTTTATCTCCCTGACTAGGGGCTTGCCTTACTTAGGACCTGGTCCTGCACAAGAAGAGCGCCTTCTTGTAATTGGCAGGCAATTTCATCACCAACTGTCTTTGGTGGCAGCTAAGGACACTCAGCGTTCCCTGGTTCATTTTATCAGAGGATTAAGTCTTTTCATCCTGCTAGCACCTGCTCCCCTCCTTAACTTTATGTGTAAAGCAGATGACTGGAAGTCAGGGATTCGACTGTGAGCCTGCTGATAATATGGCTACAAATGTCTTCAGAATAGGATTTGTCTCGACTGTGAGCTCCAAAGAGCAAAGATGAAGAGCTCAGACTGTGCTTTCGGTTACAGCAATGTAAATAGAGCTATCTTGTGCTTACAGGGCTGCAGCTGAGGGCAGAATCTCGTTTAGTCTTAAACTGCTCTATGAATTTGTCTGCACACTTCCACCATTGAGAAAAAAAAATAATAAAATGCTGCTGCTCTTATTTTTGTCCACATAAACTTAGAGAAGCTTAACTTTGCTGAGTTTGGTAGACTTACTCGGACTCAAGTCAGATGACATCTTTTGGGAAAGCTGCGGTTCACTCCTGCTGTAATCTGCAGATCTTTCCCTGATGTAAACAGGACCTCAAGAAAAGAACAAACAAAAAAAAAACATTTTAACAAATAGTATGTAATGGTTGACTTGATGCAGAAGATTGAAGTTGGAGCCCAATATAAACCAAGGTAGTTGTACTAAATGGAGTTTTGCCAACTTGAATCAGCAGATGGTGAGGATCTGGCTCATACTATATTTTTGTAGGTTATAATTATCTTTCTTTCTTCACCTAGAACCAGATTCTCCCTTTAGGCTGCAAATCTTAATTAGGAAATCCTTCCTCATTAATTGCAAGAAACTCTTAGTCGTTAATTCCACAGAAGAAAAAGAAACCTTACCTACTTCTGCTCTAACAGCAGACGCTGGAGCTCTTTGTTCCTTTGCTTTTAGGGTTGATGCTGTTCTTTCCATCACAGTATGGAAGACACTTCAGTCCTTACCCTGTCTCTTGCTGCCCTGAATTTCCTTTATACTCATTCTTCTTTATCTCCACAGGGATCTCTGTATGTTGAACGAGAGGGCCTAGGATTGAACACCAAGTCCAGTCACCTTCACCCCCACAGCTGCTGTAGCAGTGAATTTTTATCCATGAAAGCTGGATCAAAAGGAACAGTGCCAAAACAGAAAATTGCTCAGAAATCCCAAATCGTGACATTTTCCAAACAGGAACAGAATAAGAATTTCATCTTGGAGGTAAGAGCAGGAATCCACCAGTAAGGTAGACTTTGAAACACCACAAAACAGCTCTTCATGCTTTTCACACTTACAGTCTTTTATGTGGTTGATGTGTTGTGGATAAAAAAAGGTGTCCTCAGTAAAATTCTTCCTTTCCTTCCTTCCCCACCTCCAACAAGATGATTTCTGCCCTGTCCTGCTTTGGTGCAAAACATCCTGTGGGAAAATTACCCGGGGAACTAATTGACACAGAACAGCCAAGGGTTCAGGAGGGAGCAATCGTCTCTTCCACAGCAAAACTATTTCCTAGTGAGATTGTTGAAAGAGGAGTTTCTGGGTTTTTAACGTGATGCTTTAGCTTGTATTCCTTGTCACCGGGAACCCAAATGACTCTACATTCACAGGCCAGTCGCCTCACAGCTCTGACTGTGAGCGCTCAGATTGTCTTTCACACACTCCCCCCCTCTCTGCATGCAAGTATATACAAATAAAATCCCTTCCCATCTCTCCTGGTTTGCACTCTCTGCTTTCAAATGCTGATAACCATCTGTCTGAAGTTGGACAGGTTGGCTGTATGTGATATAAGGCGATGGGATCACCTTCAGCAAGCAAAGAAAACAGCTGTAAAGATAAGGTGCTAATATCCGAAAACTGAAAATGTTTGACAAGCGCTTTTGCTTGTAGCCACAGTCACAGGGTAGAGAGAAATAGTCTGGGAGGTTGTTATGGAAACAAGTCCCTGGAGGTGCCTACTTTGCTTCACAAGGATGTGCTCTGCCTTCAGAAGGAAATAGCCAGCCAGATAGATTTGTATTTCGAACATCCAGGAGCGAGCACTAAGGGCTGAGAACTTGGGGTAAGATTTTTGAAAGCATCTCTGTGATTTGGCAACACTAGTCCTCTGTAAAGTCAATGGCACGGGTGCCACTATGTCACTTCAGTCACTTGAAAAAAAATAAATCTGAGGGCTTCTTAATAAAAATGTCAAATTCCAGAAGTTCTATAATATATAGTGTTACTGATGACTCTGGAACTTCTCTGCCCTGCTTTTCAGGAGATGCTTAGAGAAGGATTTACATGCCCAAAGGAAAGTCCCTAGGTTACAGTTCCCAAGCTGCTGTTGGCTTTTTGTACTTAGCTCTAACACAGAAAACCCAGGGAGTAAATGCCACTCCTGTTTTACACATTTTCATTTTTCACTTCCTTTTTTTCAGGGCTGAAAAACGTAGACCACAAAAATTGCACAAAGCTGCTTGTTTGCAATAAAGTTCCTTCGCAGAAGTCCTTTGTGGATGCATCTGCGTGCGCACATGTCTGTACGGAGATTTTCAAAAGCCACAACACTCCAGCTAGAAACTCACTGTTGAATTTCACTCGAGAGCAGGAAATCTCTTTCCAAGAGCATCTTTATAAGACACACTGGGATTATGTTACCAGTAATTCGTCTCACATCTTTTTTTGCCAGAGTCTCCATGCCCAGCTGTTGTTGGGAAAACAACCTGTTCCAAGCAGGGAGGGCTCCTGCCTGGCAGAGGCAACGGGGTCAGACCCAAGGGAAGAAATGAGCAGAGGAATTTTCTGACGTAGGCTCAGTGTGTCTCATGCCTCCTCCTGAACTTGCGCTTAACCTGAGTTTTTTATATCTTACTTTGGGGAAACTTTTATCAGCTGATACACTCAGGCATAAAATAACCCCAAACATGGGCATTTCACTAGGAGACAACAGCAGCCTTGAAACATCCCTCTTAAATAGCAGGTTCTTTTGCTAGTTTCTAGTGCATCTGCTAAAGCAACATAAAATTTGAAGAAAAGTCACCCTCTTGCACTCACAGAAAAGATTTCGTTATAGTGACCCTGAAACACAACTAAGAACAACAGCTTTTTGCTGAATTAACTCAATGACCAAGACAACTTTTTCACACAAAATCAACAGAGATGCCACCGTGCTGATCCTTCCTCAATCCCACTTATTCACCAGGATTACTTACCCACCAGCCGGTTACATGCTTCAAGGGATGCAGAACGGCTCCCAAGGCCCAGACCTTCGCAGACATTTGTCTCCTTCCCAATGAACCAAGGAGGAATTAGGCACCTATGTATTCAGGCAAACTCCTCTCAGCTATAGAGCCCTCTCCACGTCACACTTGTGTCTCCCAGACTGACCTGCAGTAACTGAGACAAGTGGCATTTTGCTACTGATTTCAGCAAGAGAGCGAACCGAGTTTTTTCCTATAATGGTTGTGCGTTGATCCCAAGGGAGATCCCTGTACCGCTAAACACCTTTGAGAAGACAATGGGACTCTGGAGAAATGCAGCAGTTAGGATTTACACAAACGACTTCTACTGTATGATCAGGGCCCAGATGAGGAGAGGCCACAATAAAAGCACTCAAGGCATGGAGCCAGATCTCAGGACGACAAAAAAACAAGCAGGGTAATGAAGATGAAAACAGATCCCATCTCACGACCAGTTCTATAGCCAATTCCGACTATGTTAAAGTATACGCCTTTAGCATTTTTAGCCGTATGGCTGAAAAGCATAATATATACATAGAATGTACTCTATATATTTTGCATCTTGATATTATGTCTGGTTTATGTATTACATGTGTCACATGCAATATGTAGTACATTCTACTATGCATATCATACAGTATGATGCAAGGCATTAATGGTTGCCTTTGCTTTCATACACATGCACACATGTGAATGCAGAATATACACTTAGATTTAAAGCTAGAAAGACTTTCCCTTGCAGGAAAATTTGCCAATAGAATCTGAAAGCAACCATTTCCCCTTCTCACCCACTGGCAGCATGTGAAACATTTTAAAGTTAGGTGTAAGGAGAGCTGATTAAAGAAATTAAATTATCTGGGAAGCAAAACGTGCATGTTAAGATGCAAATCTCTGGTCCCTTGGCAAACCCAGCACTGCAGGCAAAGGTATGCGTTTTGCATTGCTAGCGTAAGTTGCTCTCATAAAACCTAGTGCATGCGAAAGATGTTGCTGTGAGTTCTGTCCATGAAATAGCAAGAACTGGCTAGACCAGTAATAATGCAAAAAGCATCTCTTCAAGGCTAGCTGTTTCTCCCCTCATTTGAAAGGTCTGGAATATGCTGTTGGGTTTGTGCAGATGGCTTAGGGAAGTTTGCCTCCGTGCCGATCTCAGTCTCCAATGTTGACACACTTACCCTGGGGCGATTTATGCCTGTGACCTGTTAAATCAGTCCAATCTTCAGACAGCACAGGTACAACTATCTCTGTGGTCAGGGTTTTTCAGCAATGTCAACAAAATACCAACATGCAAACTTCCCTCAGCTCTACAAACGCTTCACTAAAAATGCAGTGGAGTCAATTGCTCTCACATGTGCCTGAATACAGAACTGGAGATCTGAAGCATAAAGTACAGCTCATTAAACGCTATTGTGTGGCAATAAACTGCGGAGATAACAAATGGATTTACTCAAACGTGCCTTGCATCAGAAGGCACCTACCACTATGAAGATTAAGTTGGTACTATAAAGGCCAATTAACATCAGGGCACTGGCATAAATAAGGCTGAAAAAAAGCTCAAAACACAGAGAATCTTCACCAAGCCTGTTGATTTCTATAAGCCTGTTTTTGATAAATGGTCACAAGTAGCTTTTAAATCTCTGCACCTTGTTTGAAACACAAACCAAGAGGATCTTTAGCATGCCAAGGGTTGCAAAGAAGGCAGGCATCTGCTTGCTGACTGTCCCCTACAGCTGCAGAACTCCCTGTGATGCTGGCTGCAGCGTTTCCATTATTCAAAGGCGATGGCATGGCAGGCGTGACTGAGTCCACAGCCAAGGGCACTGCGCTGGCACAGGAGCTAAGGGCACGGCTAGAGCCAGATGTTTGTAGCCCTTTAACTGTTTACTCCCCGCTGAATCCTTCAGCTGAAGTAGTGGCAAGGGCTTCTCTGCTAGTGGAGTAGAAAGGCTCGGTTTCAGAGCAAATGTTGGATGAAAGCAGTCTTCAAAGAAATTCACGAGGGAGGCGGGGATGACAGCTAGCGCTCCACGGAACAAAGCAAGAACATTTCTGGCTGCACACGGTAATGAGAAACAGCAAATCGGGACAGAAGAGCCCATTATCACAATCATTCTGTTTACGGTATCACAATTCACAGTCTGGCATGTAAATGCTGAATAGATCCAGCTGCTAGTAGGAAGACGGCTGTGCAGCAGCTTGCAGCTCCATTTCTGGACCCAGGGTAACAAAACCGATCACACCTCTGTCAGCATTTTCTTCTCTTTATAACCCTGGTTGTTGGGAGGAATGAAGTTGGAATATTTCATGGACTCCAGGTCTTCTGCTTCCAGGAATTCAGATTTGCTGAGAGACTGATTACTGTCCCCCTTCTTGGGCTCAGAGAAGGGTGACTGCTGCTGGCCACAGGTGACATGGGTGTACTGGCACTGCTCTTCGTGATCAGTCTCTCGGTGGTAGAAGTAGTTGAAGTTGGACACGATGACAGGGACCGGGAGGGCAATGGTGAGCACACCCGCGATGGCACACAAGGAGCCCACAATCTTGCCACCAATTGTCATGGGATACATGTCCCCATAGCCCACGGTGGTCATGGACACCACCGCCCACCAAAAAGCATCAGGGATGCTGGTGAACAGGGAGTCGGGGTCATCAGTCTCTGCAAAGTAGACAGCACTGGAGAAGAGGATCACCCCAATGAAGAGGAAGAAGATGAGGAGGCCCAGCTCCCTCATGCTGGCCTGGAGAGTCTTCCCCAAGATCTGCAGCCCCTTGGAGTGCCTGGACAACTTGAAGATCCTGAAGACTCTGACCAGGCGGATGACTCTGAGGATGGCCAGGGACATGGCTTGCTGCTGGCCCCCATTGTTGCTGCTGCTCCCGGGCTGCTGCTTCTGCTGCTGCTGCTGGGCCAGCTCAGTGCCCAGGGTGATGAAGTAGGGGATGAT
>NW_009605399.1:65453-81417 GCF_000690535.1 Cariama cristata | reverse complement strand
AGCCGGGCTGGGGGCTGGAGGCCGAGGTGAGCGTTGCGGGGGGCTGCGGCGCCGTGGGCCCACAGAGGGACGAGTGGAACGGGCAGTCGGGCCCTTTTCTGCTCGCATGCAGCAGAAAGCACCTGGGCATACTGCTGGGAAAAGAATTCTCTTGCTGGGTAATATTAGAGAAAATAGAGGAATAGATACATATCAAGTGCACAGCTTTTTTCAGTGCTGGATCCAAGAGCCATTAATAGCGCTTGCTCAGGAGCAGTACGAGGAATATTAAATACTGCGCAGTACACGATATCCAGGAACCTGACACAGAGGTGATACGAGATCCATTAAAATGCACAGCGTGCTGTGGCAAAGGTCAGTGTCACTTCAAACCGTTATTTAACACAGAAAAAGCTTTTCTTCCAGAAGATCTTAGTCCGACTTTGAGAGAAGATGGTCATAATTTTTAGCTGATGACAAACAGTGCAGTCTGATGTTTTCTGAGAGTTGGGTTGTTGTCTGTGTTCCAGCCAGTTGTACCCAGGCTCCTCAGTTCACACAGCTGTCCCAGCCACCCTCCGTAGAGCTGCAGGGCGTTGTATGGCTCAGAGTGGTGCTTCAGGTGCCTTTTTGTGCTTTCAGGCAGGGACGCAGTTGAGTCAGAGATGGCATTCCCCCTGCTAAGCTGAACGTAGTGCTTTTGTAACACTTGAGTCATCTGCGAGGGAAACAAGGGTAATGGTAAGAAGCTGGATCTGTTTGGTGGTGTCACTGTGGATAGCATTAGCTATAGGCGTACAGCCAGCCTCTCATTGTTTAATTCTAAATATTTTGTGCCAGAGTGTAGCACAAAGGGCAAGTAATGATGCCGGTTGATTCTTTTGGTTTGTATGTAAATGGTTAGATAGGTGAGAATATTTTTTACAAGCTACAGTTCTGTAAACAGTATCCTTAATTGTTGGAAAAGGTAGTGAGAGCTTGAGAAAATGTAAAACTCTGCTCGGAGCGTTAAATGAGTAGGGAGTAAATCACTGATTCTGATGTAGAGGAGTTGTGGGTACAGCCAGTGGGATTGCTCTGCTTTACAGAAGTGTATTTAAGCTGGGGATTCTAAGATGCAAAAAGAAGTAATTTTGTTCTAACATAAGGAGTGGTGGTGAAGCAAATTTTCATCAGTGTAGAGAATACCGACTCTGAGTGTTCATTAGCTTTGCTTTTAGATGAGTCTGATTTTTCAGGGGGCACCATTACCTGCCCTAAACTTTTGCTTCACGACCATTCTTATTCAAAAGTTAATTTTATTGCCTAATAAAGGTTTGACTTTTAATTCATTTTGTGTGGCATAATGGTTATAATATTGCTGTAAGGGATCAACTGGCATTCGCTGAGGGGTCAGCAGGGCATTGGGCGCTCTGTTCCAACAAACAGTTCTCCAGGTAGTTGAAGAAGGGGACTGGCCTTGCAGCTGTAGTTCTAGTCGGGAGCGGGAAGAGAGTGCTAGCAAGGGCATTCGTAACCTGTCCGTGGTTATCAACTGACCTTTGGCCACTGGAGATCAGGCGTTTTTGCGTCTCTGCTTCCCATTCAAAGTTATTCATGCCTCGTGAAGGGGAAAATTGGCTCAGCTCAGGATTTATTATTTTCTGTCATTGTTTATTCCCAGGGTAATATTCCACTTTTAAAAAGTGCCACTGTTCTAACAGCAGCTTCCAAATACCCCTCTGGATTCAATTAAAGATCCGTCTTTCCTCCTGGACTCATGTGGCCACCTGAAGCTGTCTGAAATGTCAGTTTTTCTGCAGCCTCTCTTGAGTATTTGGAATCACGCAGACACTACAAGTATCTGCTCTCCAGGGATTGTTCTTAATTCATGAATGCTACTGTGAGCCATGTTAAATAAATCACTTCTGTCACTATGTGCCTCCTCCTCTCCTCTGTTGGGTTTGTAGCAAGGAGTTATTAGATAATGCAGAAATTAGAGAAATAACACCTAAATTCATTAAGCAATAAAATTAATTCACGGAGTGTAATTGTATGAGCAGGAGACCGGTAATACCTGTTCCCTCTGGTTTCGCAGAAACTCCACCCTGGTAAGCTCTCTGGGGCACCTGGAGATGTCAGGCACTAAAGCAATGGGGCAGGACGGGGAGGAGCACACCTGCAGTGGTGGTCATTGCCTCTCTGAGGGCTGCCCGCAGGATCTTTTCCACCAGCTTTTGGTTCTGATGAACTCTTAGTTTTCTGCCTTACATCCAGACGATCTGGTGAAGTTTTGTTGTCCTCTGAAGTCTCCTTTCCTTAACGCACGTCACTGCGGTACGGTGCAGGAACCTGGCCTCCTGCCGTCTCCCCAGCGCTGCTGGCTTCTCTGGCATTCCAGTCATACTTCTCTTTCTTGCTGCCTCTGATGAAGTCATCATCTCTACTTCTCCTCTTATTCCTGGCTCGTTCGGAGTGCCATGGCATGTGCGTTGCTGACAAGCACGGCTTCCTTTTGGTGAGTTGAGGGAGACTTTTTCTCATTGCTAACTTCTCTAACAATCGTTCAGATTTGTACCTCCATTACTTGTTTGGAGTTGGAACGGTTTCATATCAGAAAATCAACTTGCTGGGAAGTGCCTGCTTGTTAGTTATTCCTTCCAGCCGGTTCTCTTTGCTTTTGTTCATGCTGCCTCTTCCACTGGCTGGTCCCTGGAACTGCATGTGAGAGGAGAGCAGGAGAGGGGAGAGCGTGAAGAGAGATGAACAAACAGAAGGAGTTAATGTATTTCGTTCCTACTAATGAGAGCATAATCCTGATGATCTTTTGGACTAGCTGTGATTCACAAGAGCAGGTAATGCAAATGTAAAAACATCTCACTTGCTAAGTGAAAAGTAAACAGTATTAATATTTGTTTGTGTGTTACACCTAATGACCTGTTCTGTAGCAGTGTCTGAGAAGTTGCAACAAGAAGGCAGTGATGTTGAGAGGGTTAAACAAGAGCTCGGGTGCCAGGAGGTCCTCACAGTCTGTTCTGCCGCTGTCCTGAAGCCTCGGGGGGGATTGCTGTGCTACTCGGTAACTATTCCCCAGCATGAAGAACAGGCATGGAAGTGTGTAGTGAGGATTAATTATTCTGTCAATTCAGATGCCTTGAATTAGTTAACAAATCAAATGTGTTTATTACTGTACAGAAAGAGTTTCAGAAATATTCATAAGCCCTAGGTCCTAAATTAATGTGCAATGTTTACAGTGCTATGAGTGCTGCTGGCAGTGAACTCAGTGGGATACTTTCAACCCTGGGAGCTTAAAAAAAATTTGTGGTGCAATACACACCGAGCAGCATTTTGGACCCAGCTATGTGTGATAACCTGGGAGAGGTTTCAGAGGTTTGATAACTTCAAGGAAGTTTCTCTTTGAAGATCTTATCCTGCGCTGGGGAAAACCCAAAACATTGCAGCCTTCTGTAAATATTTGGAAAAGCAGGAAGAGGTTTTGTTTGTTTGTTCTTGCTTCTGTGATTGCATAACGTGGATGAGCCCCAGCTCAGCGTGGGTCAGTGGCAGACGTCGAACAGTGCTGCTTATGGGGAGATTTAGTACACGTTCATGAGGAAGAATTGGGAGGGCCCACAGGAGCACGGTTCTACAACATGCAGGGTGAAAGTAAAAGAGTGTCAGTAGAAATGCCTAGTTATCATTGGGCAAGCTTAGAAAAGTACATGAAAAATGCCATCAACAATGAGGAGAAAATCAGTCACGGAATTTCCATCAGAATGGCCACAGTCCTCCTCAGAGTGACTTGCGAACCTTTTCCAGTCCAATTTTGAGAATTTCAGGAGCTTCTAAAGGGCCAGGTGATATACTTAGGAGGGCCTGCCTGATTCAGGTGTCCAGCAGTAATTAGACAACTTCTCAATGCTTATCTGTATATATCCCATCCTCTGTTTGGGGTTGGCATTGTGGGCTGGTGGAAATGGCAGAGAATCAGAAAGCCATCCCTTTCTGTGGGCATCCGTTTCTGTGCACGGGCATCTCTGCTGCTGGGTAATGTGGCTTTCCTAACTACACCCAAGGAATCCGTTTCCAGATCCAGTATGCCAGCACTATAATCCTCATTTAATAGACTGTTACTTCAGTGATTTTCAGGCCTCTGTGTCATAAAAGAAAGATTTAGAGGTTTTAAGTTCATAACAAGTTGAGGACTTTGGGAGAGCAAATAGTGTCCTGAGATACTGTGTGTGTTTAAGTCCTCAGATCAAATCTGACGTAGAGCAAATAAATGGACAAATGAAGGTATAATCCTGGAATTTCTATGAGCTGAGGGATAGTATTAAGCTAACAGAGAAATTCACTGTCTAGTGAGGATGTTATCTGATAATACTAAGTGCTTCTGGAAATGTCATTCCCTGGTTAGCTGCCTGCAGTATTTCTCATTCTGAAATGCTTTATCTTGGGATACGAAATGGATGGCAGACGTTCATTAATGAAACTTTGCAGTGTTCCCATGGGATTTTCAAGGTTTTTATCAATTGTGAATCTGATGGAAAGCATTAAAATGTCCAAGGGTCACACGGTGGGTCTGTAACAGAGGTCAGTGTAGGACCCTGGACTCTTAGTGCTATTGAGGGGTGTAACAGGACTGCCATAGAGTCTGTCCAGCCAGAAATGGAGTGGAAATTCAGGAGAGGAGGAGGATGTGTTAGAGGTTGTGAAGAGAAGGCTGAAGTCAGATACTGAATCTGATCTCTTGTAGCTTGCTTGTCTTATGCACAGTTGGGCAAATTTGTCAGAAATTGCAGAAAATAAGGCTGGAAGGCATTTCAGGAGATCATCTGGTATCCGTCTGCCTCAGAAGAGGGGAGGCGAGGATGCTCATTGTACCTGAGCCTCACCTGACCAGGCGAGCTCTGCCACAGACAGGTTTAAGATAGGCCTGAGCATACATTTATCTCTCTAGATGATCAATTCCAATGTATAACTGTCTGTAGCTTTTTCCAGCGGCTAACCTAAGTATCTTCTGCTGTAGATTAAGACATTTCTTTTTCAGGCTCTAGTGGCTATGGAGAGAGGTTTTATTATTGCCTTACAGCGACCTGTCCTGTGGTGGCTGGCTGCCGCAGCCTTGCTGTAGCAGCCGTCGCTGATGCCGGCTCTAGGCAGAGCAACCCGGCCGGACTTTTCCTTTGACCCTGAAGAAGTCAAAAGGGCAGTTCAGACCTTTAGGTATTTGTACTGTTCGCTATGTAAAACTGCTCTTCTGTACGTTTCTGGTAGTTAGGAGTTACTAATTTACCTGTAAGCTATTTTTACTTCCCTTTAAAACAAACAGCTCCCCTGCCTCCCACACCCACACCCAACCTTCCTTCTAGTTATTTCTGGTTTCTTGTAAAGAGTTTTGTAATGTGTCTCTCCTGCAAAGCCTTCCCTCTCCAGTGATACCCACAGTGCCTAAACTAAGCTAAGATGGAGATGTGACTCCAAACACTTTATGAGCCATAAACTTAATAGGAGGCTTTAGGCCCTAACCCATGTCTGCATTTTGGTCTGGATCAAACTGGTGTGTTTGCTGGCTCTGCTTTGGCTATATTTTGATGGTGAAGTAAGAATGTCAGAGTACAGTTTGTGACTCCAGTGCAATCAGACCCAGATACTAATCAGCCCTGGGACATAACACCCTCTCCCTTTCTCTGAAGAGGCCTGACCTGTGTGGTTGAAAGAGGATGCAGATTGACAGATTACCGAAAGTGAGACAATTGTGCACTTTGGTCTGACAAACCACCGTGATGCAAGTCCATGGTGCTGTAACGCCGATGTGGAACAGCGAGTCCTTTCCCTCTGTGCTGAAGGCGAGAGGTGTGTTGGGCTGGGGAGCACAGCTCTGTGCCTCTGCTGCGGGCCGCTGGGGAAAGTCATTTCTTGCAGCTGCTTTTCACGTAATCCCATTGTTCCTGTTTTCCAGCCATGTATATGAGAAATGTTTTAAACAGCGTTTATTTTTCTGGTCATTAGGAAAATGCAAAGCAGCTTCTTCAGTTGTCTTGTCATTTTGAACTCACTTTCAAAATGCTGTAGTCACGTCGTTTCTCTATGACAGTCCAAAAAAAAGAAGGCCAGTGTTCAAAGGAATGGGGTGGGAGCCTTCGTGTGAAAGGAGATGACACCAAAGGACTTGATTGCCTCCTTGAGATTCAAAGTGCAGCATTCTGCAAAGAAAGCGGCCAAGACGTTAGAAGGCTTGGCTGGAAGTTGTGAAAGCAATGAACTAGCTGATTTTGGCTGTCTGGCTTTCATACAGGTTACGTGGCCACTGGTGAGGAATTACGGGCTGGATTTGCAACCAAGGAAGATGTTGCCGAACAGACACTTCACCCAGCCCATGTGTGGAATCTCACAGTCTGTCCTTTTGGAATAGTTTCAGATACATCTCAGGCATTGTTGAGTGGAACTGCAGGTGTCAGTTGTTTCTTACAGACCCCGGGTGATGGCAGTCTTTGGCAAGGGGAGAACCTTGCTAACGGGACAGCCCTCCCTGCCAGGACCTGATGGCAGCAAATTGCAGACTGCAGAGGCTGAGAATTGGCAAACAAACCACCTCTAAGTTACACTAGTTACAAGAACATCATTGTCTGAGACATTCTGAAGTATAGGTTGTTCCATCTTTAGATATCTTTGCATACTAATTTGTAGAAGCCTCCCTCTAGCAGAGTCTACCATCTAATTTCCTTCTGCAGCAGGTATTTTTCTTCAGGCTACCTCTCATTCCCAACCAAGAATCCTAGCAATGATGTAATATTCATTGGCATGCCTGTTGCCTGTGAAATTGCCTATTAGAAGGAGTTCCCCCAATGTTTATTTCATCTCCGTTTTAAAATTTATTTTTATGCTCATAATTTTTAAAAAGAGAAGAACAACCGTATCAAAAATCTGCTTTTCAGTGTCTTTCTGAAATTGTTGTTGATTTGCTGTTGTCTTTGCTTGGATTCCATATTGTTTAATAAATAACTCTGTTACATATCTAGATAGTGTCTTTCAAAAGTTATAGGGTTTTCTATGGATCAGAAGGGTTTGTTGATAAGGTAACATGAAGGACAGAAAATATTTGTGGGAAAGAAGCCTACAGAAAGGGAGAAATTCAGTTAACAAAAGCCCAACCCAGCAGATGTGGATAAATGAAAGATTCTGGTGCCTGGGAGAATAAGAAGTATGAGCTTCACTCATCTTCTCCAAAGCTTCCACTATTCTGTGTTCAGGAGACCATGATTTGATGGCAGTGGCTAATAAGGACTCTCGAATGGTTTGAGAAGGGAAGCTTCGTACGAGGTCTGAGCATCATTGAATGGCAGCTCGGAAATAGATCTTTTTATATGAGTTCCGTGGTGCTTTCGAAGAGGGTTTGTGAGCTGAGGAAACACCACCTCATAATGCTGTTGCTGACCTTATCTAGTATCTTTCTGTATCTTCTCAGTGTTAGGCATATTTGTTAATTTAGCCTCTTCAGCCCACTCCCTTCCTCACCAGCAGGGAAGGAGGTAAGAATTCCTATCCACGTTTTATACTTTAACAAATGCAGGATTTAATAATTTTTTCCTAGTTACAAAGCAAATTGCTAGAGGAATTAGAGAGGTAACTTAAGCATCCTGTGCCTGTAACCCCATTAGCAGTTTCCCTTAGGAGTATCAGGTCCACAAGTGCACAAATCTGTACTTTGCACATAATTCTCACTCAGCTCAATACATTTTCTGTTTACCCATCTGCAGCCTGGAAATAATGATAATGCCAACCTGTCAGGCATTATCTGAAGCTTACAGTTGTATAAAAAATGCTAATTGTTGAAGGTGAAAGTCTTGCTGATTGAACGTTGTTCTAGGCGGCTGTGGGAAATACGAGCAGATACAGTGGTGGTGTTGTGTTGGCTCATTTGCAAGGGCATCTCAAAGGAAGAAGCCACATTTTGCATGGCCGGCTGACGTTCCTGGACTCTTCCTGTGCTTCTGTGTTTGTAATTGTCCTTTGTCTTCTGCACCATCCACAGAGTCCCCCCCGGAGAGGTGTGGGCAGAGGCGCAGCATGCCCAGCGGCATCGCTGAGAAGAACCCCACCATGGAGCCTGCTGCCACCACGCCGTTCCGGGTCACGGTAAGTGTCTCTCCCCTTTTTAATGATTGTTATGGCATCTTAATGAATCTTGTGGGGCTTTGCCAGAAGGGAGAGGAACTTGCTCGTCCTGAGAGAAGAGGTGGTGTATGCCAAGCTAGTGGATTACTTATTTTTAAGTAAATGTGGTGTTGTTAGATGCTGTTAGCAAGAAGCAACTGTAAAATGTTTCTTGGTAAAGCAACAAGATCTGAATTTGAACCTGGAGCAGGTTTGGGTAAGTTGTTTCACTTGGGAGACATTCCTGGTGAGATTACCTTCGTGAATCCTAGGGCAGTGCAGTATATTTGTAGATGTATTTACTCGCCTGCAAGTGTACAGTATGTCCTCATACTCCTACAGAGAGAAAATCTCCTGTAGAAGAACCTTTCCTGAACTAACAGAAAACCTGCCAAGCTAGTGATTCCCCAGAGCCTGGTGTCCTCTCCCAGCAGGAGCCTCGAGGAGCCATTCACTGTTTTCCATTTCTTCA
This sequence comes from Cariama cristata, assembly GCF_000690535.1. NCBI lineage: Eukaryota > Metazoa > Chordata > Aves > Cariamiformes > Cariamidae > Cariama > Cariama cristata. The sequence continues at coordinate 72,830 of NW_009605399.1, read as the reverse complement.
ATCCTTTCGCTTTGCGATGCTCTGCTAATATCACTGTTTTGTTGTGATAGCAGTATGTCAAGAACGGGAAGTCACTTGGGAGTGGAACTGAGCAGCACCACTAACATGACTAACAGTGATATCAAAAGCAAACAGGACAAACAGGGTCTTGTTGCTCCATGGGGAAGGGCACTACACTGTCCATTTTGCAGAAGGAGGCCAAAGAGCCAAAGGAGTCAGAGGTAGGGGTTGACCAAGGGATCTGTCGGTGCTGAGCCCTGGCTCTGTGATGCTGCAGACGGCAGCTTCACTGCAGTATGAGGAAGCGTAATGACTCTAACCACAGGACTCCCCTCTCCCTACCCTCTCTGCACTCCTACAGGATCAGGTGTTTGGGCTGGCTCATAGCTTTAGAAGACAGTCCCTGTCTTGCCTTGGAGATCAGTTCTGGAGTGAGTTAAAAGTCTTCGTTTCTTCTTTAGTTAGAATGTGCGGAGTGGTATTTATCACGGCCTCCCCACTGATGTAAGTCATCTCTAACATCCTGCAGATATTAGATAGACTTGGATTAGATAGAGTGGATCACAGCAATTTTTACCAAAAGGATTGTGTTATCTAACGAATAATATCAAATCCAAGTAATTACTTAATTTAGGAGTACACTCAGCTGACAAATAGAAGCACAATGGTGGGATCGAAATAAATATTTTTTTGAAAGTGGGCAATAAACATGCAGCTGAGAGTAGCTGGTTTCTTTTTTCCCTAATGTATCATCAGCCTGGACACGTCTATAATTAATGCAGTAGAGTCTTGGGAAGCTGGGGCTTTGTAATCAGCTGAAATTACCAAGGTCTTTTGGGTAACGTATAGGGTAACCTCCAGTAATAGTAACAGAGAAATCTATTCAGAGATTTAAAAGAAAATAAGTACAAGCATAAAGTGTACACAGCTGGACATGGATATGCCCAGTATCAGCCATAGCCAAAGCAATCAGAAAGTTCTATTTTCAGGAGGAAAGTGTCTGCTATGTGTGGATAATAGGTTTGCATACAGGTATTTTTATTCAGAGAAGAGCCAAGTGGTCTTGGAGCTGGTTTGCTCGATACAGGTTTTCTCTGCAGGCCACACCTACTTTACAGGCTCAGCTACTTCATAACAAACCTAGATAGGTAGAACCAGAATTTCAAAGGAAAGACAATGGCGCAATCTAAAAAGATCGGAGCACACCCAGTTCATCTGAGAACATTTGCACTGGTGAATGAATCATTAATAGCAGTTTGTCTAAGTAGTGTATTTTAGTTCTGTGAATTCTAGGTTTGTGAATGCATAGCATCCTCTGTGGAGCTATGTTCTGTAGCCATTATATGCAGACACATGCCGAATATATGAAGGCCTGTTTTTTGGTACCGTCTTATTTGCTAAATGAAATGGGAAGAAGTGATGAAAACAGTGAGTGGATGGCAGGAGGTGAGTTCTGTTTTGAAGCAGAGTGTACAGTAGGTGGCGAGTGCTGAAGACGATGAAACAAAACAATGGAGTAGGAGATGTCTTTAAGCATTTGCTGTAGGGGCATGTTTGGTTTTCTTTTTCTGGAGTTGATGAAAGTTATTCTCCTAAGAGCTCCCTGTTCTAACAGGTCAAAACACAGAGGGATCTTCTTTTGGTTTGACTCCTCTTGTGGTGTCACCTTTTTGGTAAGCAAAGTGCATCGTGTTTCAGTGCCAAGAGGGAAACTGATTTTTTTCTCTAACCCCCTTGTTCCACAAGTCATATATCCTCTGTCGGAATTGATTATCAGTTACAAGTGCTCTAAAACTCTGAACATGGCAGACAGAAACACAGTAAAGCTAACTGAATAGGCATGCTTTTGCCTTGTGCCTTTCATTTATCAGAATCTAGCTATCTCAGTAAATGAATATCTTTGAACCTTAAACAGTGTACTACTTGTTGATGAAAATGGCAAAAAATGACAGGAAAATCTGGATTCTTCACAAGACAGAGGATTTGGGAATATTTTTCTTAGTGTACTTGTAGTCAGTGAAAATAGAATGCTGTTCATTCCTTTTCCAGTGGCATGTACCCTGCTTTATGTTTTTAGAGAAGTTATTCCTGTCTTTAAGCAGGTTAGCTCTTGTTAGTGAAACAGCCTATGTGGGATGTGCTTGCTTGCTTTGACTGGCTCTGTTATTCGGTATGGATTAAATAAGGGCAGTCATCACATGGATAATACATAGCATTTGTCTTCTCTGAGTTACAGTCCACTATCATCTCATTTCTGTTCATCCTCAGCCCTCCGAATGTTATTGCCATTAATATGAATGGCTTCATTACATACAGTTTTTATGGCTTCCCAGATTTCAGCAGATGTCTGACTTAAGAAATATATTCTCCCTCACCTTCCTTCATTAACTAGAGGAACATTAGCAGTCAGTCCACTCCAGCCACTGGGAGTAGTAATTAGTGCTTTAGTTTAGTGGTAATGGGATTATTACTTTTGAGCCTGCTGCTGTAGGTTTTGATGTTGTACGCTTTTAATATTTTACAGCTGATTGTTCTTTCCTGACATCTCCATCCTTCTGCTGTTGAGTCTCCAAGGGACTAGTAAGCTCAGGAGCCATTGGATTCAGCTGCTTTCACAGTGTTGCACTCCCAGTTGCTTTCTTGCATTTGAAAACTAAAGCAAAGCAAACTAGAGTGGAAGTGCTCCCTTCCTGTACAGAAGTTTGCCAGGCAAGTTACAGTTAATTGGGCATTATGGTTTTTGTAGCAACTTTGGAAAACAATAGCTCATGATAGTTTTTTTCAGTTATAGAATATAACCTTGAAAATCAAGTTTTAAGATTTCTGCATCTTAGTATGTGAACTTGCTGTTCTTACTACTTCTACAAAAAGAAATTTTTAATAGAGCTTCTTCAACATGAAAAAAATCTTCCCTAGTCCTAGTTATCTAATGTAAAATGATTATTTTCCATGTAAACTCACCTCACTTAACTTCTGTGCTATCAGAGTTTTGTATGAACTGATGCAGCCTAATGAATTCAAGTTTCTAATCCAAGTGACAGCTCATCTGAGGTCCCTGACTCTGAATCTGCTCTAAGCACCAAGTTCAGTATTCAGTTTTCCATCTACGTCTGATTGGAAAATCAGGAATGTATTTCACATCACCAGCTATACAATGCTTTGCACGTCCTAGAAGAAACCTTTCTGAGTGCTGCATCAGTGCCTAGAAACAGTCGACTCGGGGCATGTCAGTATAAAACGTAAATATAAGCAGGGAAATTCTAGTCCTAATGAATTTGTTATATCTGATACGCTCATGGAAGAGACTGACTGTCCTCACACACATGTTTGCAAGAGACATCTTCAGAGCTAAATGGTCTTGTTGGAACCCTTCCTATTTGTCTTGATTTCGCCCCTTGAATGAAGAGACCTAATGGACAAGCGCTTCAAGAAAAGTCAGTATCTAAGGATAAGAAAGACAGAAGGCTTGACTTAGCACGAGATGTCGGTTAAAGTGCTGCCTTCTTAGGTAGTGCCCTCCACTGAGAATGAGTAACTGGCAGCAGCTGGTAAGAGCCGTAGACACCAATGTAACCAAGGGCAAATGCTGGACTGTTCTCCATGCCCAAGGGGAGATGAGTAAAGCCTTGCTTTTGGGTGACATTTACCTTTTAGGAGAATACAGAGAAGCATTTAGCCTCTGCGTTGAATCCAAGTAGCTTAAGGTGTGAGATGGGTTAAACTTGAAATTTATATTGTATTTTATCAGACACAGGGACCAGAAGATGAGAAACTCTGCTGGATACTGATTAAATGCTCTTGCTCTGCCCACCTTGCAGGGAAATCATGAGCAAGGGTGGGATTGCGGAGACTTGCTGTGGGATGACTTCTGTCCCTTGTCATTAGCGTACTGCCATCTGTTGACTGCTTTGTTAGAGCCTGATTTATTTAGTGCTCTCGGTAAATATCCCAGGCCAAGCAGAAGTCCAAATTGCCAAAGAACTTGTGCAAAAGACTTGGACTAAGTGATTGGATCAAGAAACCAGAATCATTTCTTGCTGTTAGTCTACCTCACTGACTGTGCAAGGAGCCCCCTTCCAAATAGGGTGAATTAATATAACACGTGTAATCTGAATATTTTTAAATGCTTTGAAAATGGTTCTCTGCCTTTCTTACAGAGCTGTGACTGAGGAAGCATCTGTATACTCTCTCTTACCCCAAAATACTAGATAGAGTTTAGGATTTTCTTCTCTCCAGACCTTTAATCCTCAATTCTAGCATCAGTCATTTGCTTTCCAGGATCTCAGAAAGCACTTCTGTGCTGCTTCTGGCTGAAGCTGGATTGGCTACAAAAAAAACCCAACAAAACAAAGCCAAAACACATTGCAGCTGTAAGCTACGTGATCAGGCTGTCCATCCATGGAGTTGTGTAAATTGGTTTGGAAGGGAAAAAATTCTCAGAGAAGCTTCAAAGGCCAGAGCCAGTGGTATGAATGCACTCTTCACCGGCGCATTGTCAGTCACGAAGACGAGTATCATCTCCCCATTTTCTCACGTTCCTTCATCGTCTGCTTGTTGTCTATTGTTCTGCTCTTTGAGTGTGATATCCTGGAGCAGGAGCTGTCCTTTGTGGCTCATTTGTCATTGCTCTGCCTTTCAAGCCCTTTAATAATGAAGCATTTATAGTCATAAAGAAATAGGAAATCTTTTTAGGTTTTAGTTCTTCTTCTGCTTGTAACGTTAACTTGTTTTCCAGCAGTTTTTCTGCCTGTTTGGGTTAGGCAGACAGCTGAATTTACAGTGATACATTATAAGCTACTCTTATGGCATCTCTCCGTCTATCCTGTTTTTAATCCTTGATAAATGAAGTATTAAATACTAATGTCCTACTAGTACATGGAAACTCCTGCAGAGATGAAAGTGAGTAACCCTTCTGCCATTCCTCTTCACTGAATATAATCCTAAATAATGGGATCCTAGTTCAAGCTGCTGTGGAGGAGATATTGAAGGATTTTTTTCCCAAGTTTTTGCCTGTGCATAATATACACGATTTTCCATTTTGTTTTAATTTTTTTTTTTCAAAAGCAGTCATGTAAATTATATTACAATAGTTTGACTTTGGAGAATTTATCTTCCTGCATTATGTGAAGAGCTGAATGGTGCTTCCCTCGGCATGATCACCCCGTCTTTAATTGAAATGTAATTGTTTACTAAACCATTCCAACTAGAAAGGAAAATTACTATCATTTTGGTCTGTGGCTGCATACATTAAAATACCCCTTTTACGGGGACTGAATTTAAGGAGAATAGGAACATTATCACAGATGATATATAAACATAAAGCTATTATCATTAAACTGTCAACTGCAACTGAATTTGGATAACCAGTGTTACTGGCAGGAAGCAATATGTAAATTACTGTGAGACTGTATCTGTCAATTCAGTCACCATTTCTGGAATAGGACATGCTTGGAAGCTTTGGGTTTCTGAGCATTTTAGGGATCGGAAGAAAAACGAGGTCATTTTGAGCATTTTCATTTATTTCTAGTCTCACTGGTTCTGTTTTGCAAAAATTAGGAGTGCTAACCTGACTGTCAGATTCTTTTTTGTTGGGTACAACAAGAACATGCAGACTTTGTACTCTTAAAGCATCTCTTGTTGATGGATTTCCAGGCTCTCCACAAAGGTGGCTAGTTATTAGCACCCTCATTTTACAGCTGGGAAGACTGAAGTAGGGAGGAGTTAACTAACTTAAACATGATCATGCAGCAAAGCTGGCAAATATGTCCTGAGCTGAATTTCTTAATTCCTAATTCCCAGTGCTGGTGTTAACCACTAGCTAACTTACTCCTAATTACTTCTCTGAAATTCTCCTTCAGTTTCAAGAGAATTGAATATTCTTCTCAAACTTGATGCTGTCGTGTGAAAAAGCGTAAGTGGTTTTCTGGACTCCCCAGCCACTGTTCCCAGGTCAGACATGCCTGGCTTGCTTACTTTCTCTGCCAGCACCCCATGTTGTCCAATTTCCAATTGCTTGTTAGTAAAATTAGAGCCCTGCGTCGTATTTTTCTAAGTGAACTTGTTGACGTAAATCTCTGGGTAGTTTTGCTCTTTAAGCTTTGCATGTACTCTGTGAGACGTGGGATAAATTCTAGGTAAGGCATGGAAGATAGATTTTGTTTTAAAAAAGGGAATCTTTTCCCATACTCAGTGCTACCTAGCACAGGAATTGGACAATCAAACTGATTGTAAATATAATATATTTATCTATTTGAGTCTGACCTTGGATACTGAAAATTTTCTAAGTAAACTTGGAGTTTCCAGTTGGGGGAGTACAGGAAGCCAGCATGGTTAGAGATACGTGGGATTGTCAGATTTCAGCACAGAGCTGCAGTTCAAACCACTGTGGATTTATTATGTGCATCAAGCAGGAGACAGGAATGACAGGATAAAAGACATGGTGCTATGACCTGCCTCACTGAAAAGGACTCAGCAAGGCAGGGTATGGATTTTTTTTTTTCCTTTTTGAACTGAGTATGTTCCAGGGAGGTCTCTTTTTCAGAGTTTGCAGCTGTCTAAAGGACAGTTTTACAGAAAGGAAGAGGTATAAGGGCTCATCAGCGGCTTAATTCACACACCGAGGCCACTTCTCTTTAAAAGGGTTGGTAATCCTGTTTTAGTTTTTGTGGGGTGAAGCATGGTTTTGGACTGCTTTTGATTGCTACCAAACTGACACGGTTGGACAGCAAAGCCCTCTGTCGCACAGGGTCTGTACGGACGGCAGCAAGGCTGGCACTGGTATGTGGCAGTAAGGAGGGGGTGGAAGATGACCTGGTATTGTTAGCATCTGTAGATGCTTTGTATAAGAAGAATTAATAGAGCTTGGTCAGCTCCTAGAGGGTAAGGATGCACACAGCGCGCTGTCAGGCCCCCTTATTTAATCTGCAGTGACGGCAGCTTTCACCAAGAGGGAAATGGCCACGAATCACTAAATTGCCGTGCCCCAGCCACCACTGAAACATACTCAGGCCGAGGGGAGAAGCTCACATTTTTGCTTCCTGTGTTAGGTGCGGGCAGTGGATTAACAGGGGAGCTTATGTTTCTAGGGAAAATAAAGTCCAACACTGTGTAGTTCCCAGGTGAGAAAGGGGAAAACAAACATTTCAGCAAGTTGTCTGGCTCTGCAGTGGGTGTAAATTAGCACGATTCCATTGATGTCATTTAACTGTTCCAAACCTTTACACTTTCTCGTCTTTTGAGGACAGCTGGACCCACTGTGGGGTTAGTGAAACCCAGTGGCTTTCAGAGAAGTGGTGTTCAGGGTCCAAAGGAGGCCAACGGCAGAAAATCCTTCGGGCTGTGACAGAAGATCACTTCCTTGTGCCAGGAAAGAGACAG
>NW_009605399.1:50453-65422 GCF_000690535.1 Cariama cristata | reverse complement strand
AAAGAGTGAGAGTAAGAAAGCAGCTCCAAGCTCTTCCCAGAAAGCCTAAGGAAGCTTTGGTGGGAGAAACCTGGGCTGTTCTCATGATTTTTTGACTCTTCTCTGTAGACTCCTCCATTCCTCCACTCCTGTAGAAGCAGTGCTGTAGCCATATGAGAAATACCAACAGTTCCTGTATGTTTTCACGGAGAGAGCCCATGGGAGGAATATTTAAAATTTAGGCTGTAAGTAGGGCTAATAGGAAATGCTAATTCACATTTCTTTCTTTTGATCAGTGTCTATTAAATGATAATTACAGTGATAGTACTTGGCACTTTTGTAGCACCTTTCTTCTGAGGCTGTTAAAGTGTTCTGCCAATCTGAATGAATTCAAGCTTGCAGTCACTGTGGAGTTGCAATTTATCATAATGCCTTAAAATATATGGGGAAACTAAGGCATGGAAAGCTCGTATGGCTTTCCCTGTCTTTCATAATCTGTGTAAAAGATTTGGGACTGCATAGGAGTGCTGCTGGTCATCTTATAAGGAACAAAACCAACTCAGGGCATCATACAAATAGAGAAAATGATTAAAACTGTCCAGATGACTGGACTTTACTCTCTAAAACATGTTTGTTTGGCATTTTTTGTGGCAATTTCACAATTTAATATATGCTCAGATGCTCTGTTTTGTTTTTAGCTGTTGCAATTGTTTGAATCCCCCCCCAAAAACAGACAAACAATCTTGAACTCGCAGTGGATTTTTCCACCAAGCGACATGCTTGGATTCGTATCAGTTCTTTAGAGTCTTCCATTTCCAAAGGATGATTAGAACAGAAATGGCTATCTCTTGCTCATTGCAAAACCACTACAAGAAAAAATTTGGTAGGATTTCAAACTCCTGCCAGGAAGTCCAAATGCAAACACCCTGTGCTAATTAATAGGCTGTAAGGAGACAAAGGAATCTGACTAGTTTCATTTCTGTGAAATGAATGAAAGGCGGGAAGTAAACAAACAAAAGCTTTCATTTGTTTAAACCTCTAGGCACTGAAAAATCTCAGATTGCTGGTAGCACAGAGAAAAGATGACCATTAAAATATACAACTTGACAGTGTCCATTTAATTTGCTTCTGGGTCACGGATAAAGAATTGTAGTGCAGATATAAAAGGTAGGATAATAAACACATTCCATTCGCCCACTTTCAATAGCACTGATGTTGTGCTTTCAGAAAACAAGTCAAGTAGTGTAAGGTGTTATCTGAATCTCTGAGCGAGCTCCAGTAGAACATGAGTGTCCATTTAATCAGGACCTTCATCGCTGAACTTTTTCCATTTGGGAATTTGTATTGCTCTAGCTCATGTATATTAGGTATTAACTTAGATATTAAATTGACTGCAGTGGAATTAATAGGAATGTGTGTCATTGCCACAGTTAACACTGAATGGTTATCAATAAATTTCTTCCAAGTTTTAATTTAGATTCTGAGCCAGATTTTTTCTCACTTAGACTAAACACTTCTCTTTAATAGCCATAACTATGCCATATTTTGAGCCCTAATTTCTTGCTCTTTCATTGTGATAGATGGTTCACATGTCATCTGCGTACTTTGGTAAGAACTTAGGGTGCTGTGACAGGAAATCATCTATGAGATGCTCATTCCCAGTTGGAGGTGATCTCGTCTGTGTTGTTCAGCCCTGTGGAAATGTCTGACTTTGAACTTTAACAGGCATGGAAGAGCTTACAGCACTTTCTGTTGAGTAGGGCTGCTAAGTTAGGTCATTTGGAAGTAATTTTGGAGGTTTCTTCTTCCCATCCAAATCCCAAACTGGTGCTGCCTAATGTGAGAATGTTTCTCCAGGTGGTGACACTGTTGTTCCAAACCAGGCATAGCTACTTGAAACAGCAGATCTGATTCGGATGGTCTCATGATGATTCCATGGTCTCATGATACTTGCAGGTGAATAACTTTTTATTACTGTGGGTCTGTGTGTAAACATGCATGTTAAGATGACATTGGTTTCTATATACTTTTTTCAAACTTTAGTTACCATGGAAACAAGATTCACTTTCTCCTCCATACTGTCGCTTTTCCTCAGGACTACACTCTGACAAGGACTAGACTGTATTTGTCCTCCCCATCCTCTTTTTTTCCTAGTGAACAGTGACAGTCATGGCTCAGGCATCGAGGATAATTTGAGAGAGAGATGGTACAAGCTATAATGCCTTTCCTGAGGTATTCAGGTATTCCTGGGCCTGGCACTCTGCCAGCAACTTTCTTGTCTTTATCTTCCTCCGTAATTACCATGGATCATATCTTACCTGCAACATTCTTCAAAGCGCCAAGGAAATTAGCTCCAGAACTAATCATGTCTTTATTTCCTAAATCGCTCTGTGTAGATACGTACACTGTTCTGCAGGACGAGATTCACAGTGATCAGCATAACCTGCCTCTGCCTGCCCTTGTCTCCTCCCTTTGTTCCTGCCACTTGCGAGTTCATATCCACATATTTCCCATGATGTGACAGGCTGACCTGATTATAGTAAACAACCAAGTTCCCATGCCCTCTTTGCAGCTGGTGGGAGACTTGCCCAAGTGTGTGTCCTCGGCTCTGACATGCAGAGCTGTGTTGACTCGTGTCATGTTCAGGGCTCAGCTGGGAGTCCTGCGGGGCTGTGCGTGACTCTGCCTCCTTGCCACGACCAGGAGAGCTCCTGCTTGAGCTGCGCAGTGACCTCTGCAGCCTGCTCTTCCAGGGCATGCAGGTAGTACAAGGAAAGGTGGAGCCCAGGTCTGTGTTCATCTGGTTTATGCAGATGTTGCAGGAGTGGGTAGAATCTGGGATTAGTTTTCTGTCTATACTAATCTTACTTAGCAGTTGATTATCTACTTTAATACTGAGAGCAGAGATGATCGTGTCTTTAGATATACTTGGGAAATAGGGATGTGGTATGGAACAAGATGGTAACTCAACACATCCAAGTAACGCTCTCCCATATAGAATCACAGAATGGTTTGGTTGGAAGGGACCTTAAAGACCATTCAGTTCCAACCCCCGTGCCCTGGGCAGGGACCCCTTCCGCCAGACCAGGTTGCTCAAAGCCCCATCCAACCTGGCCTTGAACGCTTCCAGGGATGGGGCAGTCACACCTTCTGGGCAATCTGTTCCAGCGCCTCACCACCCTCACTGTGAAGAATTTCTTCCTAACATCTAACCTAATATTCCCACATCCATTAGCTTCTGAGCACTGCGATCACCTTTCAGAAGAACACGGTCAAAAAGGCATCCATATACCTTGCTTGGTGATTTGTTCTTCCCTGTCAAATCTAGATTTTTTTAAACATTTACAAATACTGAGTCAAGTTTTGCTAGTATTAGGAGGTAGAGGAGGATACCTTCATAGGCAACAAGGCGCTCAGAAATTTGCAGAACTGGTATGGCAGCTCGGCTTTTTGACAGCACGCAAGCCATGCCTGCCTCCTGGCTTCAGACCTACTTTGAATGAAGCCTTCCTTGATAATTAGCAAGTGAGTCAAAAACAGTTAAGGAATAAATGAAGGAAACTTAAATCTTCCTGATAGAACTGAAATTTCCTGCTGGGTGACAAAATTCTGCTTTAAAGATAGTAAATCCACTGCTAATAATTAGGCAAGAAATAATCACTGCTAAGACCCAAAAATAGGATCTGTCACTTACAATGTCTGCCTTACTGTTTTGAGGGATAAAACAGCAATGAACTTAATTTTTGCCTCCAGTTCTTGAAGGTTTTTCTTTTTGGTTTATATCTTTGGCAAACTTTCAATTTGAGTGTCCTAGGAAACATAATTGTCAGCTGTGTCAGCTGCTGCCTCACATCACATTCGTCACCACCTTAACCTACGGATCAGACACAAGGTACAAGCTTAGGAGGAAAAGGAAAGGAGTAAAGGTGGAGAAAAATAGCAGGGAGTAGTCTTGCATTGTTTTTCATTTCAATTTAAATTGATGATTGAAAATTTGTGATTTTATCAGAGAAAGAAAAACTGTTGGGTGCTTTTCATTTTTATTTTGCATAGAGGGGCCAAGTGGAGACCTCATTTCCAGTCTCTAGATGGAAGTGTGCGTATTTCTAGCCTCCAGTTTCTATTTTAATCAGGAGGGGGCTTTGAGATTTTGAGAACTGTTTTACAGATTCACAAGACCACCTGAAGTTCTTGATTTTTTTGTGGTATAATTTCAAGTAGAAAGATTCCTTCTACCCCATCCTAAGGATTATTGCCTGTTACAGTCCTAAGCTTTCTTAGTCCAAAAATTGTTGATATGTGTGTCATGAAGGATGGAAAAACTCCTGAAAGCGAGGCCGGTACACTCCTGTAAGTGTCATATGTGTGTTACATTTACCCCTTCATTGTAATTTTTCTGCTTTTTTTCAAAGCTGTAAGCAGAAGGTGAATCAAAACGAAATACTCATTTTCATAAATTTTGAGGTTAGGACAAATGAGCTTCATCTTAAGTATTTTCAGAATGTCTGGAAATTAAGTTGTCTAGAAAGGTAGATAGGGAAAAATACGAGACTGATGTGTTATCTGAATTATAGTAGGTATTCACCGTACCTTTACAAAAGTTAACATTTTTGTTTGATTGCAGCTGTAATTATTGCTGAATACAAATGTTCCAATTTAAGCTTCAGAAATGTGGTGGAAGTCTTTGGAGCCAAGAGCATCTGCCTGAAACATGAGTTTCGTATTTGAATGAGTAACTTTTACTGCAAAATTACACAATGAATCCCTGCATTCAAAGGATAATAATAATTTTTTCTTCTAAACATATCATCTACCAACTGCTTTTTAAAATTTATTGGCCTAGCAGCTGTTTTTGTAGAAAATGTGTTGTTAAAAGCACACAAGATTTGTCAATGAAAATGCAGCGACTTAGTGTTGATACCTTTCTGTAGACTTGGAGTTGGTCATCAATATTGTGGAAAAAGGGGTTATCTCTTCCAGTATTTGCTCTGTTCTAAATATTTCAGATGGACGTGAGTAGGACGATGCCTGATGACTAGATACAACATGACATCCGCATGCTGCTCTAAGGCTGTAAATCAAAGTAGGAAAAGCACATATAAAACACACTCATGAAACAGTTTACTCTGTATCATATAGCAAAAGTGGACTTTAAAAGAGAACATTAATGTAAACAGATTTATGGAGATGGTTTTCTCACCTCCCCTGTGTGTTTATTGCTCATCTTGGAGAGCTTTGATACCTGTTTTAATGTGAGGCAATGTATTTGAATGGTTAGACTGCTGGCATAGGAATGAAGCACTCTTGAGAAGTAATCCTGGCTTTGCGGCTTATCTGCTGTATAGTCAGTGTAGCAAATCACTTAGACACCTCTACCTTCAAGCTCGTTTCCTCTGTGACCTGCCAAAGAATCTGTTTTGACAGCATTTCCTACCTGCTATCCCACCTCAACCTGCGCTCCCTCATTTCTCCGGTAAGCTTGTTGAAGCATGAGTCTTCCTATGGACTGTCATTTAAAAGGCACATTCTCATTTCTGATGTTGTAAAAGAACTAAGTTAATCTGCTTTATATGAAAAGAGACCTTTTTTCCTGAAATCAAAGGGCAGATTGGTTTATCCCAACTATTCATACGCAGGTTACGTACCTGGTATAAATGTACTGACCCCAATGGTTATTTACCCACCGGAGCTGAAGTTCCGCCCTGCAGTAACAGTTCCAAAGCGCAGCTCTTGGAAGCTGCTGGGCTTCCTAGACCATGGCAAAAGCACCCCAGGACTGTGGGTCAGGATGTCTGTGGCCACGTGCCTTGCACTGAATTACTTATCACAGCAAGCAGGACCCTTTATATAGTTACATGCCAGTACTTTGTGTGCAGGCTTGAATTCCTGAGAGCCTGCAGGTGTTTTCTCTTGGATGTCTTCTATAAACAGTCTGAGTGATGGAAACCATCAATCTTTGCAGAGTTTGGTTGTTTTTCATGCCTGAATGGGATCACCAAGCTTCCAAATATACATTGCCACCATGTCCTATAAATTCTTTATTTTACCTTCAGTTAAATCACAACTACATTTTAAAAGCAGGCTGAATGTAATGATTCACAGCTGATATTGAGTGTTTAAGTCATTATTATGCTAGAAAAAGTATTGTGAAAGTTTAAATTTATAGGAGTGTGAATAATTTTCTGTCAGCTGGGGATTATCCCTTCTAATCTAAAAGGCACTCATTCTCTCCATATCTGAGGTTTCAAAAATATTTGATTGGAATCTGTTGCTCTCCATTGAAAAATAAATCTCCTGCATGTACAGTGCGTGGGAGACTGTAAATGTGAAACTCACTACATTTATTGAAAGTCAAATACTTAAAACTCTATCATAAACAATGGAAGTCTCTGAACTCAGAGAGTATGTTTTCAAAGTCTTGAGTAATGGTTTAGCTGTGTTATCTGCTGGATTTGGAGGTTTTGTTTGAAGTCACTTAAACTCGCATGAGTCTAATCCAATGAGGATGGTTCTTTAAAAAGAGAGCATAGAAAATCGTTGTGGGATTTCTTAGGAGTCTAGAAATCGTTTTTCTACCTATGGCCTTCTATCTTGCATTGGGTATTTGCTGAGAAACTGGGTGCTTCCCCCAGCAGTACGATGGGTGGCAGGTCTGTAGTAGCTATGCTTCTTGGGAAGCTGTGTCTGGAATAATTGCAAGCATATCTGCTATTCCACAAGTAAGAATGGGCATTTTTTGAATGCAAACAAGGTATTAGCAGAGCTCATATAGGCTCACATGTAAGGTTTTACACACGCATGCTGCCTGCAGGCTTGCTTTCAGAGGTCCATGATCTGAACTGCATGAACAAGAGTGTACATCAGAAAGAAGCCATTAAAATATTGTCTTGGAAATTATTTGAATAGAGCATGGTATATATGTGACAGTCAGCCATCCTGGGTGGCTTTCCAGAGTCAAGATTCAGTTGGTTTAACATGCAGGCAATTACCTGCAGTAAAACAAATTATAATAAACATCTAATTTTTGAGTTTTTAGGGAAAAAAAAATCACTCTCTAACCCTGAACAGGGGGAGTGAGCATGTTTTGGTAGTGATAACTTGAGGAGGGACAGTTCATCTCTACCAAAAGGATTCTGGGCTTCCCCGCATTACAGGATAAAGGGAAAGCTAGTCTTTTTTGTTGCTATTTCCGTCTTGCTGCTGGCTGAATCAATCTCAGTCTCCAAAGCTCCAAATAAGACCAGCTTGCTTTAACCATTAAGGTCAAATGCCTTACTTTTCTCTTTTCGTAAATAGTAGTAAGAATTACTCTCTCCTAGAGGCCATAGATGTTGGGATGTTCCCTCAAATTTTCCTTGACGATCCTTACTGTAGCTGGATTAGTTTGTTTCTTAAAACCTTACTTGGAGAAATGTCTGTCTTTTTATGTTACTCAATTTTACTCTTTGCAGTAACAAGTCCCAGAATATGGATAAAGTGATGCATTTTGTTTGCTATCTAAATGAGTGCCATAATTACATTAGAAAGCAGGCTTCACGTACAGTGTGAATCCTTTTTTACATTTAGACACTGCTGGGATCTTCAGGGACTATCAGAAGGCATTTTGCTTAGTCCTGAGGCTGTCAGGACATAGTTTTTCCTCTGCTGCAATTACAACCTGCCATGGTGGTTGCCAGCACTTGGTTTCAGCTTCTGTTCAGCAGTGACAGCTTTGTTCTAGGGGACTAAAGATGCTCAAGAACCTAATTTGAGCACAGTTCTCTAAGGAGAGGGAGAACAGAGGAAAGCGAAGCTCAGAGTCTCTTTTCCTGCATTCCAAGGAGAAGCAGAGTCCTGGGATGGCCACAGCAAGCCTGGGTCCAGGAGCTGCAAAACAGCTCCCGCACGGTGTTACCTGGTCTGACTTCTGTTCACCTTCGTGAAGCTGGCGCTGCCCAGCGCTGCCCAGGAGGTCCTCTGCTTCTGTCAGCATTGTTCTCACTAAAGACAAAGAAGTTTTGTATATGCACAGTTTGTCCTCTGGGTTGGTTGACTCCATTGTGCCAGTTAAATAAGAAAACTGTTTCACTCCATTGAAATTCTTTCCCAGGTGCATCCTTGCTTGGCTTCATCTAGGCAGTTTTTTTCTAGGCACTCCCCTTGTCGGGTAAATAACTGGTTTTGTTCTTCAAGGTTACTTGCATTCTACCTGTATTTCTGTTTCTGCATCATTCATCCCTGATTGCTCAATTACCATTCTCCTACCTTCCTGAGGAATATTTATCTGTCTTGTTCGGATATGAAATGTTGACAGTATGATAATTACGGAACTGTGAACAAATAATCCAGAGTAGTGTGGTTTTGTTTTAATAGGAGAACAAAAGAATCCAGATTGGAGAATCAGGTGATCCCTGCATAACAATGGCTGTTGAATTGCAGTTATTTTCCAGGTTCTTCCTGGCAGTTGCGTTCCTTCATTCGGACTTTGTTAACGTCCTGCCTGTTCCATGGGCGTGTGACGTGCAAACGATCAGCACTAGTGGGAGTGTGCAGGCAGAGGCTTCCCGAGTTTTCTGCCTCTTTACCATAAGGCCTTGGCTTGCCTGGGGTTTTTTGGTAGTTCTCTTGTTCAGGGACTAAGGGTATGTGCTGGCTGGGGGTGACTGTTTCAGAGGCTGGGAGAGCAGTCTTTCCCTGGTAGAAAAGGGCAGAAAAGGAACAGAGTGAAATTTTGCAAAGAAACATTTAGCTGAATATCAGGAAAAATGTCCTGAGAGACGGGCGGCCCTGAGAGCTGCCAGTCTGTGTAATTCTTTCTCCAAGGCAGTGGGAGAAGGCTCTGTGACCAAGACATTTGCAACAAGATAGGTAAAATCTTTACAGAAATAGAGCATAAGCAGCAATCCTTTAGTGGCCAGAGGTGGAAAAAGGATGAGATGTTATGTGTTGAAGCTATTGCCTCTTCTATCTGTGATTTGCTGGTACTTGCACGTATTAGATTTGCCATATTCATAATTAACCCTCAGCGCCTCTCATTTGACGTAATTCCAGTTTTCATGACCTAGACAGACCCACACTGTCCCTTTGGTGACCTGTGGGACTTCAATGCGCCTTCATCTGATTTTTCAAATGGACTGAACGGAGTGTTTCCAATGACACTGCAAATTTGATTAATCTTTTGCCATAGAAGGGCAGTGTTGCTAAGCAGCACTTACCAACATGAGCTGTTTCTCACATTCCGGGACTGCTTTATGGCCTAGCTCACAGACATACCCTCTCGTGCGCTTAAGTACTGCATCTCCGTGTTTATCCTCTAACTCTGGATGCCAGAGCACAAGTCTGACCGCAGCGTGTGGACCGGTAGGATTTGAGTTTTTGTTGCGATATATCACTGGACACGCAGTGTTTTTTCAGCTATTTTTTCATTCTTTTGGGTTTTATCTTAATTCCAAGACACTTGTGTCTCAGCGGGGCTTTCCTTATCCCTACAGCATAATGTTTTAAGGTAACATGAGTCAGAGCAAGTTGGTAGTTCATGGATGGATGTCACTTGCTCTTACTCTGAGACATGAATGTTCCTTACTTCACCTCATCTGCCTGTTTCTTTAGGGGCTCACAGCATGACTGGGAAAGGGTCCTGAGATGTATGAATTGAAATTGAGAAAGAGAAACTGAGGGACTTTTCACCCACTTGAACAATGATGTCATGTGTTCAGCCTCCTCTAAACAGAAGGAGCAATACATGTTCATCTATGTGTGCATTTCTAGGTCCAGAGTTAATAAACTGTTTTGGTTTTCCTTTTAAGTTCACATCTCTTGTGCTCTGTGGACTTTTGGAGGCTATTGCTCTCCTTTGCCCTTTCCCTGAGCTTGCATATTAGGCAAGTCTTACTGATTGGAGCAAGCTGGTTTTGTCATGTAAACAGAATTTGGATTTGTTTGTTGATAAACTGGCAAGAATATAATTTTCTAAGGTTAACTCTGCAATGACTCTCGTAAGTTTGGGGATGTTTTCAACTTCAAATGATGCTCTGGCTGACCGTCTCCTGCCTGCCGTATGCCTCAGTTCAAAACGGATCCTATGCTAGCATTGCATATGCTAGAAATGCACTCTTCAGGGAAGGGGACTCCGAAGGGGCTGTTGTGTTTGGTCACCTCATGAACCGAGCCCTTTATCACAAATACAAATATTAATTATCCATTGAGTGGAGCCTCAGTAAAAGGGTATTTCCAGATGCTGTGCAAGAGCAGAAAAAAAAAGCTGATAGCAGAATTAAAGAAGTTTAATATAAAAAAATAAACTAAGATTCTAAAGCCCAGAATAAGGACAGATCTGATAGAAAAGATTTATTCTCAATTTTATACCTATAAGCTTATCCCTGATATACTAGAAAAAATAGACACCTGATATGAAATACTGCATTACACATTTATACTTGCGGCAAGTACTTATTTATGACAGCTTCATTATTATGGCTAGTGAAAAAATTTCTGATATTGTCTCAAGTCCTCTGTAGTTGAACTGAAACAAAAAGATATGGAAGAACTGCAAAAAGAACCCCATCTGTTCCCTAGTTCCTGTGATACGTCTTTATAGTGTTTATTCTGTGTGGTCTTTGGGTAAGGGCATAAACCAGGACTTCTGTCTGCTTCTTCAGTGTTCCTGTTAACCCAGCACTCTCCCAGTGCCCGTGGTTCCAACTCTCACACTTTGCCCTATGTGTGTTTGCCCAGCCTCTCTCCGTTTTCCTTGCTTGTTGTGCTTGGAAAATACTGAGAGCTGCCAGGACTCTTCCAAAGCAAGCTACTCAAGATACATCCAACTTGATTTATTGATTGTTTTTTTTTAATGTCGTATATATTGTGTTTCCATGGTACTGACTTTTTACCTTCAAAACTTTATCAAGTGGGTTCACTGTGAGTGAACATTAATAATGTGGGAGTCAGTTCCAGACTTGCATCAGTACTTTATGTTTTCTAAAACAGGAGCTCAAGATTTTGCTGTCTTTAATAGTCTACCCAGTTTTGTACCCCTTCTTTTTTCTCTCTTCTTGCCATTTTTCTTATTGTTGGCTGAGAGTGTGTGGAAGTACACTGTTCCTGCATCTCAAAGGCATGGGGTTCTGATGGGTTTGCACATACGCTTTAGAAGTATTACAATATTAAAAATATTCAAATAATGTAATATAGTATAAGATTATTTCCAGGTCTAGAGTAATTGGAAATGCCAACTGATAAGCAGGAAAAATTAAAATGAGAGTCCCACCTTCCTCCATCTGGAGCAAGATGACGGCATCAGATTTTGGGTTTGTCCAAATATGTAAGAAAAAACAGCCCAAATCACAGCAGAGTTAATTGTCCTGTTTTGAATTGTGCCTGTCCTGTTTTAGCCTAAGCGGCAGTGGTTGTGATGAAGCCATTCCTCAAAAGGATCTGTTTTGGTTTTTTCTGCCTTCGTTCTTTGTGTCTTATTATAACTTCAGTCAGCTCTTCTGATTAGAGCAATTGTATTCCAGACTTGAGGATGACAGAGTCAAAATTGCAGAAACAAAACAAGAAAAGCAAGGCCCTCGCGCTTAAAAAAGTTAAATCGCTGCGGAGTGCAATCTCTGTATCTCTTTTCTTGCTAGGCTAGTTGAGTTCTGTGCCACACTCCTCTGTGGGCTTTGATGGATGGCAGATTTCCACACAGTTGCGCAGGTTTGCCTGGTACTGTATTCTTGACCAAACTGGTTGTCTCGTCTCTAAAGACCCTAAAAGAGCTCCTCTTGCTCAGAAGAAGTTAGGCTGTGCAAGGGATTGATTTAGATAGTTAGTACCTCTGCTTACATTTTAAAGAGTATTTCATGATTTGCTTTATGTCCACCGTCTAAAAGGAAGTTCATATTAGCCGAAGTTTTGCTTCACTGTATTCCAGCAGAACTTGAAAAGTCATTTGGGCTAAGCAAAGGCAAATCGGTACTAAATGAAGCAGATGCATTATTCTCATTTGTGCAAATTTTGCACTAGCTCTGAAGGTGCTAACATGTCTACTCCTCACAATGCGGCACAGTAAACGAACATTACGTCGAGCAGGCGCGCTACATCCTGGGCCACCGCTCCGAGAGTGCCCCGGCCCTGCCCGGACAGGGTGTTCGGCGCTGGGCTGAGCGCAGGCTCACGTAGGGACGCTCAGCACCACAGGCTGTGGCATCTCATGGTTTTCTGCTGTGGCAAATGCTGAAGGGATTCCTGGGCTCTGCAGAGTCCTATTTATTGTCATTTCATACAATCTGTTAACTTCTGAATGAAACCTTCCTAAGTCAGTACTTTAATCTTTTCTAAGATATTTTTTACTGGTGGTAAATGCTGCCCACACAGAGGAAGACACAATTCTGCCCTAGACAGCTCTCAATGTAAACTTAAAAGCATATGAAGAACATGTACTGTAAAGGGCAATACTTTAATTACTAGAACTGACAAGAATGCAGCTAGGCTAGAGGAGCAGGCAATGTTCATAGCATAGGATTAGCCTCATTTGTGTGGAGATCAGAATCAAATGTTGTTTAGAGTCATAAATGAAGAAGAAATGGATGATGTTCTTATGATCTCACCAGGAAAGCGCGGCAGTCACACCCCAGGTCGGATTCTCAGTCTCTTGTAGTTGTGGAGACCAGCTCCTCTCTCTTTTTTCCCCATCTAAAAATTACAGAATGTAGTAATTCACACATTAGACTTTCTGATCTCTGGCAGACACTATGGAGGTGCAAAGTACTGCTATAGCAGCATAATTTATCAGCATTAAAATCTCTGACATATCATTCTCCCAAGGAAGCTAGCAGTGAAAACTGAAAATGGCACAGTGTGATCTCCTTCTGGTAGCAATGAATGTAAAAACAATGGGAAACAGAAGGAAAGCAATGTCTCACTGCCACCCTAAATTCTAATTTCCAAATCCTGCACGAATCATCTAACAGTTGTCGAGATGTGAAATACAAGGTAGTGAAAGAAAGCTGTGATCATTTGCTGCAGAAAGTATTTGGTTTTTTCCGTATCAATTCCCTGCCCAGAGTTCAAAGCTGTTACTGGATTTGAAGAAGTGGTTTGATAATATGATGACAGATTTGTGGCAAGGATGGCAGTGATAAAGGAAGTCCAGTCTCTTGCTTCTGGGCAAAAGCTGCTCACCAAAGGCATTTAGGGGAATACTGCATAATTGGCCGGTTGCATATTTTTGATCCTTTCCTTCACAGCAAATATTGACTAGTCTCCATAGCAGACAACCAGTGGCCTGACCTAGCCAGAAGAACAAGAACATGAAGAGTTGATACCATGAGTATGAGGCTGATACCATGTTGATATCATGAGTTTGAGGCTGGTACCATGTTGATATAATGAGTATGAGGCTGGCTAAGGTCTGAGTACGGAGGGAAATATCTTAGCAATGTTCTAGATAATGCAAATCCTCAAATGTCCTGTTTCATAGTTGTGTTTCTCTATGCTATAAACATTCTCTAAAGGTATTTCTCAGGGACAAAACACCTTTGACAAGGCCTTTGTTATCTTACGCGTTGGCTTTGTGCAAGATGGCAAAGCGTATAACCTGATGGCCTGTGTTATATACATCATACTATTTCAATCATGAAAATAGCTCCCAGAGAAATATTCAGTTCACATGAATGCATGTTACATACCTCATTTGTAAGTAAAGTGGCACTTAATAAATGTGAAGCACCTTTGGTTATCTAGATGTTTCAAATTCTTCATGCACTTACAAACAGGGAAGTCACTTCCATAAGAAGAGCCGCACAGACTGCCCCAGGAAATTTTGCAACCTGAGAAAGACTTAATGTGACCCGTGAATATCCTAGGTGGGGAAGGATTGTTTAAATAGCATGAACAAATGACAGGCTAGATGTAAGTTAGACTGTGATTATCTTCCTGCAAGACATATAAAGGATATTAATTTATAAAAGGGAGCTGCTAAAGGCTACATGACCTATATCCATTCCTTAAGGTTGACTGGCGAAACTACTGAGACTCATGCCTGGAGCAGAGTGCTCTGTGGGTACATCTGGGATGCTAGCGTAGTACCCAGGGGAAAGAGACCCGTTCTTCTCACGTTTGTGTCCTTATGCATGTCAAAATCTGTGCCTGAAGTGGGTATCTTACCCCCTTTCCTGGGGATGGGGAAGGGAAGCGGCGTGTGCAGAACCTCAGGTTGTGCAGGGATTTGCCAAGTTGTTTATATCTAGCTAATTTATTTCTTTGGTATGATGGTGCATAAAAGGAACACTTTAGGCTTCACCCCCAAAATCCTGGTTTCTCTTTAAAACGCTACCCCACTTTCTCTGGCTAACGTGCTTGACCCACTAAGACTATTCTCCTAGGCTGTAAATGCTGGACACCACAGTAGTATTATACTTTTATTGCCTTATTTAGCCAAGAGATTAAATGTAATGTTCAGATTATGTAGAACATTAACTCCTAACAATAAGCAAATAACACATTAGAAGCTTTGCTCTTAAAACGTTTAGTGCTGGCTTTGCTGAGGAGCACTACAGGAGCCGTGACTTATGTTCCATGAGGGAGGAGGCACAGCGGCGAAGAAGGCGCTGTACGTTCAGTGCAAGGGTCTCTTTCTTCTGTAAAGGTAGTGCATATAGCTGCCAAGTCCATACGCTGTGTGTCTGCATGCTTTATAGGGTATTTTTACATGTAGCTAAAACACCTGAGTCCAATTCTGCCAGCCATGGCTGAAAATCAGGGGGGTTTCGATCAGGTAATTAAGTTCTCGCCTGTCTCCTGGTTGCTGGTGAGCGGATGGTGACCCGTACCCGTGCCTGCGAGATGGGGCTGCAGGCTGGGCCGGCCGGAGCCCCGCGTCGCAGCCTCTCCTCCCGTCAGGAGTTGCAATGTGCTAGTCTTGTCTTTCAGACAGTATTTTTATGTGAGCTGATGGTTGCCAGGGCAACGGAGGCTTCGGGGAGTCTCGCGCCGACGCAGCGCCCCGGCCTCGGCGAGCGCTGGGA
>NW_009605399.1:33301-50408 GCF_000690535.1 Cariama cristata | reverse complement strand
GGCGGCCGCACATGAAGGCAGCCGGAGAGGACGATTTGCCTGGCTGCGCTCCGTGCGAGGGAGCAGGCTCAGGGCTCGCTCTCTCTTTCTCCCTTTTTTGTTGTAATTTAGTATTCTTGTCTCACCCCACAGGGGTTCCTCAGCCGTCGGCTTAAAGGCTCCATCAAAAGGACAAAGAGCCAACCGAAGCTTGATAGGAACAGCAGCTTCCGACACATTTTACCTGGCTTCAGGAGTGTGGACAATGAAAGGTAAGGGGACGCTTCTCGGAGGGTGGGGAGGAGGGTGTGTGAGAGAGAACGAGGATATTGATTTTTCCAGGTCTTGTTAATATCTTGCGGATCTTATTCAGAGCAAGGGCCACATCTGTGATAGAAGTAGACTTGCTTAATTGCAAGAGGGGTAATCTTAATTTGTTGGCGAGTATACAGTGCAAGCCCCCCCTTTTTAGGTCAAATAACATGTACAGAGAAGCCTGACTGCTCTGCTTGCTTTTCCCCAATAAATCCTAAGTTGGTGCACCAGCATATAAATAGCAGATAGATGCAGCAGCCAAAGCCGACTGATGCAGGTGAGGGAGGGAGGGGAGGGATGCTCACACCCTGGACTACAGTCAACATTACTGGGTTACACACTATATGAACAATAACAACCATAATCTGCCCAAATCCCTCTCCCCCGCTTCCACACACATACATGTTTGGCATAGCCGTGGACTGCTGTCATTATATGGAGATGGATTCTCGGCATGTGGCCGAAGCTGCTTTTTCTGTCTGAGCCATGACAGGATCTCTCAGTCCAGGAGGGATGTGTTGCAGGGAATGTGCAGATGGATCAGATGAAGCATTTGACATGGGATGGCCAGTATTGGAGCAAACCGCTAGCAAAATTAAGGAGAAATGAGACCTTGGTTTTGTTCTTCCGCTCAGTTAGAAAGTATAGTAGCTCTGTAGTGGATTTGTATGTATTTATGTGTATGTAGATTTATGTCAGCGTGTGCATGAGACAGGCATACAGTCTAGGTAAATTTATGTGTAAATTCACATGCAGATCAAGGTCATGGTTGGGTAAGGCAGACTCCATTACCAACGACAGAAACAAACTAGTGGTTTGCTTCCAAAAGGAAGATCTTTTGACCTTACGTGAATCATTTTGGGGAATGACACAGAAGTACTGAAGTGCCAAGAAAAGTCTGTGTCTTAAAAATACACCAAATTGAACATACACTGATGTAACCATTTTGTAGCAGTGCCATTTTAAAATATCAAGATGATACTTTAGAATGCATTGATTAAATGCTTCACTTTTAAAAGCACTGACAACTTTTACTTTGTTTTAGCTATACTTACTGATTCATTGGAAGGGCCGTGAATTTCTGAAGCCCGCAAATGACAATTGTCTATCCGGATTTTTCCTTAGCTGACCTATTGCAGCCTCCTAAGCTTTTTCCTTCTGGATTCTGCAAGTAAAAGGATTGTGCTGGTCAGTGCAGAGTAATATTTCAGGGGTTACTATCTGGGAAGACAGGGTTGATTTGATTCCTGTGCTGCAGTTTTCACAAACGCTCGAAGTAGGGCACTGTGTTCCATACGGAAGACAAGCAAGTGTAGCCGGGCGGCCGGGAATCTGCCTACAGTGCTGCTGCTTCACTCAAAGAACAGGCAAATTAGACAATGTTTCTTTCTACCTAGATGAGTTTTGTTCCTTTCTGTGAATTGGCAGTATAGGACATGGGAATTGACTGTGTCGGCCAGCCCTGCAGCCAAAGTCATTTTCCCAAATGAAGCCCTGTGATTTCCCTGCCCTCCCGGCACAAGAGCCCTGGTGCTTGCTATCTTTTCACACAGAGCCAGATTTACTGCAACTTTTCTCTAAAGACATTCATTGAATGGCTGTAGTGCATTTTCAGTGTAGAGCTTAAAGGGTGGGCTAGAGGAGAGGTAGCATTTTGCAACCTTGAATAAAACCGAAGGATTTGCTTATATGAGTATTTAGAAACTGAAAATGCAAGGCTTCCATTCGGCAGGTATCACTCATAAATACACTTCACCTATGGTACACAGGCATGCCCTGATCTGGAGGAGACTGTCTGACACTAGGTAGCTTTTGACAGCAAGCTTTTAGTCCCCTGGCTTTCATAGGAGTGTCAGATCTATCATGTAAGCAAGCATCCTCCTGCAGAAGATCTTGGCCTTAGGTACTGTTGCTCTCGGCGAGGTGAAAGAAAAGCAGCAGCTGGGCTTCTCAGTCATGCATTGAGGTTTTGGTTATGGAAAATAATTTTATCTTCCTGAACATTCCCATCCACGTCTGTTAAAATGCACAATGCACTCACTTCTGTGTATGAAAGGGCTTGAGTCTTTTAGATCACTCTTGTGCATTTTCTGCTGCGCTTCATTGTCTTTCCTGAAATCCAAGAACTGTTTCAAAGAAGCATCTGGTATTGGAATATTTGCCTCTTAAATATTTGATTCTTGACTCCATCTTGTATCCAAGCTGATTGTTCGCGAACCGCTCCTTTGCTCATGGAAGTAACCGTTACAACAGCGTTCTGTTCTGGACCTTTGTACAATTTTTGCGGGAGATGCCACAGCAAAAAAGAATAGTGCAGTAAATGCAGTCAAAACACTCCAGGTTGAAATATTGAGGTATAGTAGATCATAAATGATTCTGTTACTTGGCTTCTGTGTATCTAAATTGGTACTGTGTCATGCCTCTTGGTTTCTTTATTCTTCTTTTTCTTGCATCTGCTGTTTATCCTGCTGTGTACAGCAGATGCGTATGAATATATGAAATGTGCACATACATGTGCAGGCAGCTAACTAGGTGGATGTGGTGTCTATGTAGAGCAGAGGAGAGAATATAAACAAATGCATTTATGCTTTTTATCCTGTGTTTGATTAATGCATGCATTTAAATACATGATGTAGATTTGAAATGAAAAATTATTACCTCCTGCAATAGTGAGACATTTGAACAGTGTGCGTTTTATAACAAAGGAAAACAAGGAAATAACATTAAAGGTTGGAAAAGTCACAGAATGTCTTGCTGGCAGCAGTTCAGAACTGCCTTGTTAATTTTGTGTCGGTAGAGTCCGGGTTTCATACCTTGCATTGGCACAGGGAGAACAGCCGGGTTGCCGGTGGAGTCTTGCAGAGCTGCCCTCACAAAGCGGGGCTGTTGTGTCCTGGGGAGAGGCCGACAGCTCGGGAGCGGGGGGCTCTCGGTCGGGTTGACGTGCCATCTACCAGGCTCCCATCTCCATTGCCAGGCAGCCGTTCGCAGTTCTGCCATGGCCTGTGCGTGTATGTGCGGAGCAGCTATGAAAACTTGGAGAATTCTGCTTTAGTAAAACCCTGTCCAACTATTTTTTGTGTATAGAGAACATCTGAGGAATTGCTCAAAGTGGTGTGTTATATGCTTATCATTGTGAAGCAGAGCTTATGTTTGGAGAAAAAAACATGGTTGTTTCTCATGGTATTGGATTTTTTGTTGACTGAGAAGAGACCTTTTGTTTGAAAAAAAGGTGGGATAAGGAGTTTGCATTAACTTCAGTAAATTACTGTGGGATTCACATTGAAGTAGTTGGCCAAATTTTGCCAGTCTTTTGCATACTGATTTTTTTCTAGGTTTCCTGTTCAAGTAACAGTAATAAAATGATGGATTGTGAATAAGAGAAGCAAAATCAGACCAAGTATAACTAGTATTCTGTATGAGAGGTGCATTAATCTGGTACAATCAGTTTATATAAATGTGAGATTTAAAGGAGGATTGTGGAACGAGTGCTCCTTTCAATTTGTTGGCTGGTCAGATTGCTTGTTAGAGCTAAAAAGGGTTCCATTAAAGTGGCTTTTTGCTAACGATGTCTCCTGCGTCCTGATTTATTACAGCAGCTAACAAAGTTTTTATCATGAGGCGCTGAATGTTTGTCTTTGTAGCGGCCTCTCTAGAATCAGCCACAAATCAAGCATTTGGAAGATGGATTTTTCTTAATTGGACCCACATTTCTCCTACAAAATTTGTGATGGAGAAAGGTTCTGGCTCAGGCTTTGGGCACAGGGAGTAGAGCCAGAGCACTGAGAGAAGGTTACTCTGCTGCAGATGTTAATTATTGTTGTTAGTGCATTTCTGATTGTTTTCTTGTTGTGGTGACCTTTTCAGTCACTGCTCTCATTTCGTTCCAGTGATCTTTTAAAAATAATTTCTGACAGTTTGTCAGGGATTTAGAAAGTAGATTTATATGGGCATTGGTGGTTTTTTTTTAAGTCTAAATACATGAACTTGGTCCCACCTCCTCTGAAACTGGCAAAGGCTGCCGTGATTTTACCAGCACTGAGAGGGCAGGGACACAGCATCACTTCGCGGGACAAATACCTTCAGACTGTCTTGATTCGGTGCAAAACGGGTGCTCTGTGTAACTCCGTATTCTGCTGTAATCCCCAAGCTGATCGTTCTTGGGCACACTTTTCCTCAGTGCACCTAGAATTCATTTAATGCTAAGGGACTCTCAGTTACTAACATTTGTGATTATTTTGCAAGGTTTTTTTCATAATTCCAGAAGATAACATTCTATTCAAGCTTTTTCCTGGCACTATGAAAGTCTGAGCATATGGTTTGTTGTTAAGTGAGCCTCAGCCTTGGAAGGGTACAGCCGTGCATCAGTAACAGCAATGACTTGCCCCACTGCTACTCTGCTACTTCCTCTTTAAACTACTTTTTTTTTTTTTATCCCATCAAAAATTTTTGCTTGTAACCCACAGAGGGAAGAGGAAGTGTACAAGTCATGTACTGCAGTGCATTTCATTCCTAATCTAGTGCTAATGCAGTCTGCTGTATGGGTTTTCAAATGTTCATAAAGCTCATTTTGATGCAATAGAGAGCATCAGTATCTTATGAATGTCTGCATTCCTACAGTAAACTTAGTTTGTGATTTCTTTTTAGATCTAATTATCATTTGTTTATTCCCAACAAACTTGATATGCCAAATATTTTTAGGCATGATGAAATTGGTTAAGTTTAATGAGAATATGGTGAGTGCTGCATTACAAAGGATGAAGTCGTCGCTCCGTTTCCTTTGGAAAGAGGAATGACTCATCCTGCAGACCGAGGACACGGGCAGACCCCAGGACACATGAAGGGCTTTCAGATCTGTGGGAACAAGTGTCGGAGAGCTTGCTTTCTCTTCTGCCTCCTTACTTAAACGGCATTAGCCAGTGAAGCTTTCTAAGTAGGAAGACTTATAATAGTAGGTGCGCAGTGACAGGTGACACTCGCAGCATGTTAAGTACAGTGCAGGGGCTTCTGCTTTTCATGATAATAAAAATATTTTGAGGACACACTGCTGAGTTTGTATGGGGAAACATTCGGCACCGTCAACAATAACTGAAAGGCAAAGTAAAATGTCTTGCAAAGTCGGGAACGGGAGCATCCAGCAGGTAACAGTGTTGGCTTTCTCATGCAGTGGGTAATGGCTGGTGTCCCCCCCCGCAGTCAGGGAGCAGATGTTGGTAGCTTAAAGATTCGAGGACAGTCTCAGGATTGAGACTGGCCTCATACAGTACCTGCGTTTACATCAAGGCCACCTTGTCCTGGAATATGCAAATCATATTCCTTTGCAAAATATTTCTTGAACCAGAAAGTTAATTACTGATCTCTAATTAATGGCTATGTTAGCAGGCTAGAGTAAAATCAGAGAGAACTGCTTTGAAGGAGAGGTACAGGAGGAAATCAGCGGTTCTCCCCAGAAACTGTGATTTTCCTCATCTTCTTCTCATGGTATTAGGAAGTTTAGAAACTGGTATTCAGATATTTTTAAAAGGATAACGCTCTTAATGGAAAGAGGGGATTTTGGGGGTGGGGTGGGGAGGCATTAAAACAAAATAAATAATCCTTTATATGAAAGAAAGACTAATACTCTGCTTTGTAAAAATAATGTACAGTTCCCTTATACGGGTGATTTGGGTTTCCATTCTGTTGAGAGCGGCATTTGTTGCCCTTTGGAGGCCGTCTGGTGCGGCAGTTCACGGCTGACGACGGGGCAGTTAGCGGTTGAGGGGGCTTACGACAAGGTGTGGCACTGGCGGTGTCGGTCCTCCTGAGCACGGCAGCCCCGGCAGTGACAGCGCGGGCTCGGCAACGCTCAAGCCCTTCCCTGGTCAGCGTTCTCTGCATTACGTTGTCTTGATTAAGGGAAGGAGAACTCCTGGGAAATCTGGAAGGCTGCAGATCAATGGCACTGGCCCGTGCATATAGAAATATTTGTTATAAAGCCCCATTCAGCAATATGCTGCTCCTCGTGGCTAACGCCATTGAATAACCCCCCAAGAGGACTGAAAATGATGTGGTGCCTTTCAGCTTCTCCCAAGGCAAGAGCAAGGTCTCGACTATTCCTCCTGTTAAACTGGCTTTTGGACATGCATGTGAATCTGTCGTTTGTATCTGAGGCTACCTGAGGTAAAAGCATTTGACATTCTCAAAGAAATACGTAAACGCCTCCCCTTATCCTACATATTCAAACTGACTTCCTGACTGAACAGGGAGGTCGTGTCTAATATCTTTCCGTAAAAGGCTATATTAATTCCTAGAAATTTTTCAAGCCATAGTAAAATGTCAAGGGAAGGGCTAAGAGGCTGGAAATATTTTAATAGCCTTCTGCACATTTCTCTGCTTCCCGGCTTCCTAACAGTGCAAACAAACAGCACCGTGCCCCACAGGGTACAGCTTGCGCTTTGACTCGACTTGGAGTCGTGTAGCAAAATTGTAAAATCCTTTCTGCTTAGGCATATGCAGCGCTACTGGGATAATTGGCTTCATGCATCTTACAATTAGCTTGCAAAAATATGTTTTGCATTCCTGACCTTTTCTCTATAAGCAAGGCCATTGTTTCACTGTCCTGCTTAATTACAAAATGTAGTGTTGTGAGAGGATAGAGATGACATCGTTGTATCGTTGGCTCTAATTTGACGAGACATCATAATGGGGAGTTTTCATACTAAGGGCACTGAATTAGTGTAGCGTGAAGCCACATTTCTCTAAACCTACTAAATAAGGAGAAGTTAATTTTATGCTCTATCTTTTTGACGTTTGTAATCAAAGCATTGTATTACAGCTGCAGATGGTTAGCACTTGAAGAATGTTTGGTAAATGCCGACAATCGGAAGGCATTGTTTCTGAGCGGAAGATCAGGTTGATTAATGGATAGAGGGATGCTTTCTTTCATTTTACTGTTCTCGCAGTCTGAATACATATTATTGACTCATTTGGCCATTGCCTGGCAGACACGATGCTGTGGTGCATCAGTGTACACCTCAGGGTTACAAGCAGATAGTTCTGTTTGTATCCTTTCAGCAAAGACTGAGCGAGGGTGACAGTTAAGTTGCATTGTGGCTGATGGTGTCTTGATATTCTTCAGATCGAAGACAGATACTGCTACTCCGTTGCATTAACATTTTGTTTCCAAACAGACCATTTATTCTGACTTTGCCCTGGTGAGATTTTCATGTGCATGAATTTCAGTGCAATTACATTAGCATTACTCTTCATGTCAATAAACTCAAAGAAAAAAAAAAGAGAAAGAAAATGCCGTCACTACAGCTTTTATACCAGAAGATGCTTTCTGTTAGTTCTAGACTCTTCTGTTTGCTTTTTTAATTATTAGTTGTTTACAATAAAAACTAAGATACCTCTATCCCAGACTTAAACATTCTGGCACACAGTGAAAACCGCTCATGATGAAAACATTACTTTTGAACTACGAGGAACAGTCTCGCTTTCCCCAGCCTGCCGTCTCCTGGCCATGTGTTCCCCTTGCAGCAGATCAAGTCATCGGGCCATCTTAGGAAGGTCAGCAAGTTGATTCAATGGGAAATCATTATTTAGGGGAGTGATTTTCTGTTTGGTTAGGGCACTGAACCAACTCCTGTAACTGCAGAGTAATGGGAAGATGGCAGAAAAGGGACTTCTGCGTTCAGTGGCAGTGTGCAGTTGCATTTAACGAGCTATAACGTCACACTGTACTCTCCATTTCTGCCCCTCGCGCGGTGTTGGCACAGGGGAGGGATGTCCACCTGGCGTCTGCCTCAGTTTTCCATCTTTCAAAATGGAATTTCCCATGTCACGGGAGAGGTACATTGCTTCATGGATCAAATTTTTCTGTCCTCTGTCATTTCTCTTGGCAGTCAGTATTAACAATAAATGTCTTTGTCTCTTGGAAGGAGCAAATGTTTAAAACCAAGTTTCTCTCTGTTCTTTATTGAAACTCTGCAAAACCTTGATTGGAAAATCTGTGTGAGGGACGCAGAGTTGTAAGTGAACGTACAGCAACTGGGGTGGGCAAGGTTTTCGAGCCTTTGTTCAGGGAGCCGTAAGACGCAGATGTTTGACGTGTGTATCTTGTTATCCAATTTCATATTGCAGTGGTCGTGCACAGAAATCCGTTGATTGTAGCTGGAGGCAGCCTGTGTGTTGAGCTCACTGCTGGCAGTTAGTTGTACAGAGCACTGGATATAATGATGTTCAAGACTTGTGAATATAAAATAACTATGTCAAGTTCATCCATCAGCTGGAAGGGAAGAGAAAAACAGACTGAGGAAAAATACGCTCCTCTGTCCTTCCTCCTCACCATGCTCCTTAATAATACCTTATGATATGGAGCCTCTTCTTACATGACTGTTAGGGAGATTTCAAGTAGATTGTTCACGTATGGATATCTTCTTACGATACTGATCTTATGATCTTGTTTATCTGGTTGGCACCGTTTTTAATTTTCAGTACAACTACAGAGTGTCTTACTTAGGTTCTCTTCAGCAAAATTCAGGTCAGGTGTGATGTAAAGAAGCAAGAACTGATTTTAATTGAATTAAAGCAGTGCATTTGAGCTGGAATTAAAATATAATTTGTTTAAAAATACTTAACTGATTTGAATTAAAGCCAGAAATATGAATTTAGCTTTAATCTGTGTGTGTTACGTAAGTAATTATATGGGAAAGGGATGTGGCATGCATTGTATGTGATTGATAGTGTGCAGGAGGGTGGCATTCATTCACAAAATGATGTGAACGTATTAGTAATTATAAAACCATAGGTTTTATATCAGAGTGTCCCCTTTGCTCACATTTACAAATGTCTCTGGGATTATGTTGGCCCTGTACAATAGCCCCCGTGCTCCACTGCCGGTACATGAGAGATTACACACATCCCCTG
Source organism: Cariama cristata (assembly GCF_000690535.1). Classification (NCBI taxonomy): domain Eukaryota; kingdom Metazoa; phylum Chordata; class Aves; order Cariamiformes; family Cariamidae; genus Cariama; species Cariama cristata. The sequence goes on along the minus strand of NW_009605399.1, from coordinate 41,207 downwards.
TTTGAACCATTCAGCGCTTCTTCCCCATAGGAGTCCCTCTGCAAAGTAGTCCTGCGGTACTTACCGAGTGATTTACATAACTCTGCTCTGTGTACCTTGAATAATTAATATTTTGCTGTCCTTGCTGTGTGGGGAGATTTGTTCCATTATGGATGTGTTTGTTGCTATACGGTAACACTCTGAATGATATGTATCTATGGAGAGAGAAAGAGAGAAGGATTTATATACTAAATTTTTTTTGTGAGAACAGAATTTTTAAAAAATGCATTGCTTCTGAGAGTGGAAATGAAAGGCTGAGGGCTGCTGTTAGCTCATCTTGGAAACAGTTGTTTATCCTCTGCCTGGGCATAATCCTCCTGGGCACTAACGAAGGCCAAGCGCCGTCCTGTCGGGACGTGAATCCAGGCTGCGGGGCGGGCTCTTTGTGAGCCGGGACGCGACATTTCCCTGGCGAGGGGTGACGTGCCTCCCGTATTGCGACCTGATCAGCCGTCGCCCTGCGCGCTGCCTTTCCCTCCAGGCACAGAAGGACCAAGTCTGCAACCAGGGCAGGGTGGAACACAGATGCCTGGGAGACTTTTCTCAGTTACCCAGCTCTCTTGAATCTGTAATAGGAGGAGTCTGGAGTGTGTGTGTGAGACGTTTGGCATTTTCAATCACAGTAAAAAATGTTTCTTGCTACTGTGTGACATGTGAGCAATTTTAGTCCTGGCTATTGCTAAAAGACAGTAAGAAAATGATTTGAATTCAAGTTGCCAGTTGCTTGAATTTGGTGGTGCTTGGATCAAAAGGCTCAGTTTAGGACTATTGTAAAGGGAAGAGACGTTTGCAGTACATCGTTGCTTCTATACATTCACATTCTGAATTATCGGAGGAGACTGAGGTATAAACTTTGGCTGTTTGTGAGCTCTCTTTTATTTTAACTTTTGAGCTTTCAGAAGATCAGGTTTACATGGTTTAAAAAACAGATTGCAGCATTTTTAATTTCTTTTGATACATGCTGAAATGGTTGCTTTTATGGTATGCCTTAATAGTTTTAATCACTAACATGGGATTGCTCATGATATCGTGCTGTTTTCACTACCCTTTTTACTAATGCTCTAAGTAATCGTGGAAGTATGTATTGTTTGTGCAGTGTCTGTGTCGGTGAGGAGAGAGGGTTTGGCCAACGAGGTGTAATTAGTGGCGTGACACCAGGCTGCATGCATGGGAGTGCTTTGGTGGGTGCTGGATACCCGGCGGTACTGACGGGGAACCGCCGAACACTAGCCATGCGTTACCTCAACTGGATGTTGCGTCTGCAGAGGCTCTCTGCGTGAAACCTCTCCAGCTCACCCAGAATTAATTATTCACTGATCATCCCTCAGACCTTATGGATTAGGGAGCAGGGAGGAGGGTTGGCAGGGGGTGGATAGAAGATGGAGCAATTTGGATTGCAATTAGTATTTCATTTCTTTCCTTACTCCCTGTTTGCTTAAATTGGAGATTGCGCGTTAGAGCCAAGCAAGGATTTATATCCCAGCAGTGGAAGTTCCCTGAGCACCAGAACTAGCAAATCCACTACAGTCTTTAAGCTTCCCAAAGAGATAAAACACTCCATCAATTTGAGGAGTTGAAACATCAGGGGAGCAAGTTTTGCTTAGAAAACATTGCAAGGGAACAGCAGTGCCCAGTCTGCCAAAGCAGGAACGCTTCACTAGCCATATCCTACCCTTATGGTAAGAGCATTTAGATATTGTCCCTCTCCATGCATTATCTGTCTTCTCCCCTTTCTAACTCCTTGAGTGTGCTCCTTGCCAGGAGTCTTCTCTGGGGATTACGGTTGTGGCAGATGCATAATGGATACGGAAGCCTGTCTGGGTAAGCAGTCCTGCAGCAGACAATGTAAACCCCAAACCCCTGGGTGCATCGCCCAGTCGCAGAGAATGTAATTTTAAGTTTAGTCATTACAAAAATGTTAGCCAACAGTTGAAAGTCTGCTTTGCTGGTGAGATTGTGTCTAATGTTGAAACCTCAAGGGGGTTTCTTGATTATACCAGTAACCACAGTCTGGGTCACACTTTGCAATAATTATCCTGATGTCTGAAAGGTTGTTAGAAAGTCCCTAGAGGAAGGGGCCCAGTTGCATTGCAGAAGAATTTAGAGGTATATGCTGGCAAACCTTCAGCACTTAGAGATTTATTTAAGTTAGTTCTTTTAATTGCTTTCTTGCATCCCTATTCTATTATAAGCTCTATGAGCCATCTAGGGAAGTAAGTCTAGCTGACATTAATCTCCTCAATCCTTCTTCCTTTAACTAGTTACTCCTGGCTTCATTTACACAGGCATTTGAGCCCTACAGAGCGGGTAATAATTTTGGTTCTGTTGTAACATGTTCTAACAGAACATGTAACTTAGGAAAAATCATCAGCTGACTTCTGCATTTGATTATTTTTTTTAAACTCTCATCTCTTAAATGTGGCTTATGATTTTTGTATAACATTGCTGCTTCCCAAGACTGTTGGCAGCTTCCGTGATATGTATTCATAAAGCGATTCCAGGTCCTTGAGTGAAACCTGCAAGAAAAGGGCAAAGAATTATTTGTCTTTTTTTCATTATCATGGCCCTCTTGTACCTGTTCCGACATGCACTCGAGAGAAGTTCTCTTACTTGATGCCTTTATAGCCAAAGCTCGCTCTTTGTATAAACCAAGGCAGGGTGTCTTGCCCTCCTTAGATAAAGTCACTCACGTTGAGGCTATCACTGACTTTATTAGCCTTAGTTCTAACGCTCTCACACAACAGGCAGAGCCTCCACGTACCCCTCAGTTAGAGCAAATGTTTTGATAGCAGGGGAGTGAGAAGACAGAATGACAAGAGCACGTCAGAGTGATGGCCCAAGGAGCCTGGTGCCAGGTGCCAGTTCCCAGTTGGCTTATTCCCTGACTCGAGAGCTTGGTTATCTCTTCTGAATGTTGTAAAAAGTTTCATTGTCCTAAAAAATAATAATCCTGTTTGAGTCGTGTGAAGTTTTTGTTCTCAATGACATCTTGTATCAATGAATTCCAGAGACACAGTGAGATGTACGATACATAATTTATATCACTAACGTTTTTTAATCTATTGTTAGTTATCTTTCATCTTTATTACCTATTCCTTCGCCATTTTAGTAAAAGACAGTAAATAGAAACAGACAGTTTATTTCTTATTTTACCATGCATTATTTGCTGATAATTTGCTAAGGGGACATTTGTCATGTCATTTCTCCTTGCCTTTTCCAGCTAAAGAGACTCCTCTTAGACTGTTTTCCGTGGTTTATATAACTTCTTGAGGCTTTCCCTAATAAGTGTATTGCCCATGTACATTAGCAGGCCATTGGAGGAAACACCTTTTCTACAGCTGTTTTCTTTGAAAGCACTGGCATATATGTTCTGTGCATCTGTAAGGTAAGTGTCTTAGGGGAGCTGGGAGCTGCAACTGAGAAAGACTGAAACAAGAGAAACATGAAGATGTTAGTTTGGTAGCATCCAGATTCCGCACTTCTGGGGCGTTAAGAGAAGTTCTGGGTGGAGGAGGAGGGACAAAACAGGGGCTGGCTGGCTGCTGGAAGACTTTTCAGCAGGTAGCGTTACTCGATGAGCAGTACGAGGATGGCTGGTTCGAGCCACGTGTGCAGCAGCACAAAGACTCTGAGCCGTCGGCACCTTTTCCCTCTCTGGGGTGGTGAGGCCGACAGTGTGAATGGTGCTGATGGCTGAGAGCAAAAGCGTTGGGGACCTTCGTGCCGTGGCTGTAAGAGTCTGTGTAGGGTGCCACGGCTCTGTGGCGTTTCAGACACGCTGAAATGGCATGGCCCAGGCGAACCCCACACCTCTGGCAGACGGACGATGTGCTGCGCCCGAGCACAGCGCTCCTGGTTAGCACCCAGGAGGGTGCAGGATGCCTCCCTCCCGCTTCGTGCTCACCTCCGCTCCCCTGGGAGCACCTGTCCAGGGCAGAGCTCTCTGAAGGGACCCTCCGGAGCAGGAAAAGCAGCAGGAGCAGGGGCAGAGGCTCCAGGGCTCCCACGCCACCGGGCGCTTCCTCAGCCCAGGCCCAGCACGACCTGCTGCCTTTACTCCACTCTCCCTTTCCATCTCTGAGACTCCTCATCCCTTCTTGTCTCGGAGGAACATATCCTTTTGTTAAAATGAAGTGATATAGAGTCAGCATTACACAGAGGAATGAGTTATAAAATAATGGGGCTAATAAGCATGTAAAATAACCTGACTGTACGAGAGTGCAGTCTATGGAACAGCAGCTGCGGCAAATATATTCAGGTTATCAGTGTGTGGCTATTTTGTGCTGAGAGGGCTTAGGTGTAATGAGAGTTACTGCATCAGAGGAACTCTTGGCAATGAATAGTGACATTTTCCAATAACAACTTTTAGAAATGAAAAAAATCCTCTGTATGAACGTAGCTCTGACTGACAGCTTGGGGATCTCCTCTCTCTACCCTCACAAGAAGTATAGCATGTGTGGTGATGGCAGCTTTTCCCACGCCTCCCAGACGACGTGCCTTGAACCCCCGCTGCAGAGACCCCTGCGAACGGCAGTCAGGCTGGTTGGTCCCCCACTGCTCGCTCCACCGACGCACACCCCGGGGAGACTGAGTTGCTGTGAGTTGGGTTGGTGGCTCTTTGAGGATTAGGGAGCTGCTGCTGAGAGCTGGACCTGGGTCACCAAGCTGCTTTCAGGCAAATGGTAACTCCTCATTGCTTTAGTCCTGTGGTTTGAAGAGTCATCAATAATTTCCTGGGCTAACTCGCTTGGCCTTGGTGTTCTGAAACTCGGGTTAGAATTTTATTTTTTTTTAAATTAAAATGCAAAACAGGACTTGACCTAAATAATTCCACCAACCCAATCATATGTCTGAAGTTTTTGGAAGTATCAAATTCCCTTAAACATTTAAGATAATTCCAGAGTCCCTGATTTCACCCAGCCCGTTATCCTGCTTTGCTCCAAATCAGCACGTGGCATTCTTGCTCCTGACTCCAATAAGCTACAGGCCAAAGCAGCGTGTCAGTATTTTCAGAATAGGATGACTGCTGTATCACCTGCATCTCTGGCATTTTTATTTTCTCCTGTGTGATGTATTAAAACCACAGACCTTGTCACCAATAAGCTGAGAAAGTATCATTCAGCTTTTCCTCTTACATTTTTTTTCTTTCTATAAATGTCAGTGCATAAAGAATACAAGATTAAATTTGATTTGTGCTATTGATATTTTGTACATAAAGAATAACACTGTTTGGTATCAGTAAAATATATTGGAGAAATTGACTCCTCCTAACTGTGTTTATCCTTGTAATTGAGTTAGACATAAATAGATCTTCAAAACCCATTGTGTACCTCTGTGGAGATTAGGGCAGGCCAACGGCTTGAAACAGTGATTAGTAAACTCTTACTGTAATAAATGTTGTGAACTAGCATTGCAGCTATTCCTGTAATTTGACCATTGTTTACAACTATTTGTAAACCTTAAAAAATATACTCAATTTGTCTCACCTGAAAAATCTACTGAGAATTCTTCATTATTTTTCTGTTGAAAAATTATTTGAGTGACTGATCACCTGACAAAAAAAAAAAAAAACTCATCTAATTGAGCAGTTTGTGAAGATTACTCAGAATGGCCTGTTTTGTCCAGTGATTTCCCCTCCCATTTGTATCAAAAAGTACACTGGGAAATGTTTTATCTCAGTCAAGTGTCTAGCTGTGTGTAGTTGTTTGCTGTGCTGCTTCTGAGGTCAAAGAGCTCCAATTTTTCTGTGTCATGGCATCCAATTCATAGCAACTTTGTCACAGACCTATTTCAAAGCTCCTACATGTCCCTCCCATGGTCAGCTTAATTTTGCGTGAACTAGAAGGAGAACCAAGTACACCGCTAGGAATTTTTGTCAGCAGCGGCCCCGTTTCCTGGAGCTCATCTTCGCCCTGCCCTTTTCCATGATCCAAGAGGTCACATTATTCCATGTCAATAAGGCTGCAGAAAAATCTAACCTCTTTGTTATGGTCATAAGCTGCTGTCTGCTGCTGAGCCGTAACAAGCAGAGAATCTGCTCGATTGTAAATTGTGAGATTGCGTAATTATGGCTTACACAACGCGCACATACAGACGCAACCAGACCAGGGAGTCGGTATGTAGGATGGATTAGGGAAGCCTGTGTGGTTCAGCTTTCATCACCAGTATTCCCCGTGAACGGAATTCCTGCTACTTAATTTAGTAAGACATATATCTGATTTTCAGTTTTCTGGAGAAGGTGGGAAGGAATGTGGCTGGTTTTGCTCTGAGCTTAGGGAATTTTTGCTCTCGCCACTCTCTCTAATGACTGGGAAAGGGTGACTTTCACTGGGTCCTCAGAGTGTCTTACCATCCTTGCTTGTCTGCACGCAAGGGAGTGGTTTTCCACAACAACAATTGGCAATTACAGCTCTTATTTTAAATAACATGAAAATAAAACAGACTGCTCCCACCCTGGACTCTGCAGATGGGCAGTGTTTTGAATCCTGCTTGAATAATCACTGATACTAATTATAGAATTCGGGGAAGACGGTGGGGCTGCTGCGCTGCGTCCGACCGGGGACCGGGGCGGGAGCGTGCGAGGCTGTGCTGGGCGAGTGCTGTAGTCTTCCGGCACAAACTCAAATGCAGCAAATCAGAATAATTTCTCCATTGTGATTTCTGCTGTTCGCTTTGTCTCTGCTTTTCTTCCCCTTTGCTGCCCTTGCACTTCCAGTAAGGGAGCTTGTAGCAGCAATGTAGTAAGCACTTGAATGACTGGAACATCCTTTCATAGCAAAGAAGATGTGATTGTTACTTATTTATTTTATTTTTGGTTAATACGACTGGAATACAAATGGGGCTTCGATGCCTAAGGGCCTTGCATTCTTGGAGTAATTCCTTATGACATGTGTCAGGCTCTGTTTTATTCAGGTGGGTGGTATGATATTAAACAATATAGCAAGCTTGCATTTCTCTGCAACTGTATTTATATGCACACTCCCTGGCACAGAGGTGCTTATTAGTAGAATGTCGCATCCACACTGGCTATACCCAGCCTGAAACATTTTGCAAATACCGTGTGGGCCTTAAGAGAAATCATCTTAAATCAATCAGATAACCTAACGCCAGAGTGTCCTTTCTGCCTTATCCTTTCTCCAGGCAAAGATGAGGCTGCAAGAGATGTTCCTTAAGTAATGCTCTAGACGAAACGTTCGCATCTGAATGGAATATCGATTTTCTAATTGCTGTGCTGCTGTTAAATGAGTCATTAGTGGGGAGTAGGGGGAAAGCAAATTCAAATGTGTTGCAAGCTAGCTTTGGTTTGTCTCTGCTAAACACACCCTGGGTGTTAATGTGTGAAATTCAACAAACGGTGTAAGGTGCAATATTTTTTGTATGACATGGACATAGAGAGGGCAAATGAGACTCACCGGTGGGAGAGGCTTATTCTCTCACAAAGCACAAAACAGCCTTTCAGCTTCAGATATTCACGCTGCAACTAGGGAGGAAAACAAATTGCAAAGCAGTGCCATCTTACGCAATGGTCCCCAGGGGGTGGGTCAGTCATTCTGAATCATCCCGCATGGTCTGTCTGAGCTCCTTCAGGCTCTCAAGTGTAGAACGAGGTTGCCTGTCCTCACACATGGGCAGCAGAGAAGTATTTTTGTTTCCCTGGTACGTATTTGCTGCTCCATGAAAGCGGCCGGATGGACAGTCCCTAGTTCGGCCATGGCAGAACCGGTGGCAGCGGCAGCGCAGGCTCCCCAGGGCTGACCCGCCGGGGTGCAGCCCCTCGTGCCCGGCCTTGCTCGCCGGCGTTAGCCCTGCTGCCGTGTGGGTGAACACGTTAACACCCATCAGTTAATGGCAGGGGCCAGCCCCCTTG
>NW_009605399.1:27633-33270 GCF_000690535.1 Cariama cristata | reverse complement strand
TGCAGGCTGCGCAACAGCTGCTGGATGCACCTGCCATCCTGTCCGCAGCCGAGGTCGGGTCTGAATCGGTGACCTCCATCTCATTTGTTCCATCTCCTTGTAACAGTCCCCAGCAGCAGCCTGCCTGGGAGAGAAGTGGAGCTATCTGGCTTTTTGAAAGACTTTGGAAAGGCACTTTGGAAAGTAAAATGCAGTCTCTGAGGTGAAATCTTTATCACAAAGAATCTTCTTGAGACAACAAGAAATAACTATCAGCTATGCTACATCTAGCCGATAAATAATATTTCTTAATATAGTTTCAGAAAATGTAGCATATGTTTATGTGTTCAAATACATCCTCGTAGCAGAAAAAGAGCTTCTTTATTTTTCTGAAGATTAAAATGCCAAATCAACTAATTACTTTTCCTTGAAAACCTCTACCACATAAAACACATACTCTCTCAGTGAACTAAATTGATTTAAATTCGGCCATTAATTCTTTATAGCCCTTAATTTGCAGAACAACAAAGCTAGTTGAAACATGTGCCCTATTAATGGACAAACAAATTTCTGAATAAGACAGAAATATGTTGGCGTGGAAAAGAAATGTGGGTGCAGCCGAGGCTGGGGTGGCACAGGGGCTGTGCTGGGGCACAGGCACGGGCTCGAGGGGCTGCCCTGGGGGACCATCCTGAGCTGCCGTACAAATTTCCTGTAAACTAAAAGGGGAATTGTCCTTGCGAAGGCACCAGTGAGAGCAAGGTCCTGTCCACGCCGCGAGGACAGTCCGCTCTATACATGTAGCGGCAAACGTGTACAGCTCTGTATTTTTTCCCAACCTGTTGGATGCTCTCTGGTGTTACTGCGGTTCAAGTCTATGTATGTAATTTAATTAGGTGCCATGACCTTTCCTTTTGGGAGTCTTTTCCATTGGCTTAAGAATATTTGAAATTTCTCCTGATGTCTCTGTTGGTCTCATTTGCATTATCCTTGAAAGATTTTTTTTTTTCCTTAGGAAAGTTTAGAAAACTAATAAATTACATTAGGTTTCTTCCAGTAAGTGCGTCATTGACTGGAATTGAGTTCTTGATAATGAAATTGGAATTTGTCTACCTCTGTTTCAGGGTAGTAATAAAATGATGATAGAATAAGCCAGGCATTAGGTACAAAACTGCTGTTTTTTGGCAAATGAATGAGATGTGATAAAAGATTGTGTCTGACAGGAGGATGGCTTGGGCTGCGTGTACAGATTGGAAGCAAAATTGGAGGCTGAGAGGGTGCGGGAGGCCCAGAGAGCGTGGGAGGCCCGAGGAGAGTCGAGGCTGAGAGACCTGGAGGCTGAGAGGGCATGGGAGGCCCAGATGGGGTGGGAGGCCGAGGGTGGCGGCTGAGGAGAGCGGAGGCCAAGAGTGTGGGAGGCCCCGATGGCGTGGGATGCCCAGAGAGGGGAGGCCAAGAGCATGGCAGACCAGGCCGGTGGAGGCTCCCCTTGGGGCAGCCTTGCACGTGTGCCCCTAGGGTGTGATGGCCCCTGGGGACAGGCGGGACCTGCAGCAGCTGAGGGAGGGTCGGAGGTGGCTGCCGGTGGGCTTCCCGCCATGAGATCTTTGTTGCTCCTTCTCTAGAAGGCTCTGCTCTGCCGTAGACCCTGTCTCGCTGCTGGGGAGGGTTTTGAACATTCAGGGACGAGCTGTGAGTCCTCGCAAGTCCGTGGATGTCGGGAGGGGACGCCGTCCCTGCCCACGGCTGGGGGCTCCTCTCCTGCCCTGCCGCGCGCGAGCCCTGAGGGCTGTGCGCCTGAAACCTGAAAGGGCGTATGATCCGGACTTCCAGTAATAAACACGAGCAATAAATGTGTACATTTGAACGATGTTTCTCTCTTACGTTGGATTTTAGGTGAGATGGCAGGCTCTGCCTGCAAAGCTTCGTTCGGTGTGTGTTTTTATGGAAATCTTCTGTTTGTTCCCCAAAATGGGAGTCTGCCAGGCACTGGATAAATGCAGGCAGAGCTAGCAGGGAGGTGTTACAGCACAGGAAACAGAAACATAGTCTTAAACAAATTAAAAGGATGGTAATTAACCAAATGAATTTCATCCTGGAGATAATCAGACGAATACATTAAGAAGGAAAATAATCCCAATTCTCAGAAAACAGTAATTAAAATATACTCATTTTTGGGAATGGTTAACAAGCTAGATTGGAGGCAGCAAAGTAGAATAAAGCCATGATGGATGCTCTTTGGGATGGTGTCTGATGAGGCCCTGATGTGTGATCTAAACATAGCCCCTCGATAGGATCAAATTCAGAGTTTGGGAAATATCTCTGTCTGAATAGTTTCTTGGGAAGCTGAACGGAGTGCAGAGCACAGCCAGTTGTGTTATCTAGGTCGTCTGAGAGAGAACAGAGGATGAATTTCATAACCATGTATTTAAAGGGTGTCAACAGTGGGGAGGTGAAAGAATTTAGGGTGGATAATTGGCAGATGAACGTGGGACAAGGTGGGAAGATGCAGGCATCAGGAAATTACCTGCATACACCAATGTGTCAGTCTGGAGTAGGCTGCCTGGAGACGTGGTGAAAGCTCTCCCGTTACTGACACGGTCCTTGAGGATGTGCTGGAGGAGTCAATCACCCAACAGGTCTCTTCTGCTTTCCATTGGCACCTGAGGATCCCGACCAGGGTCTGAGAGCAGGGAGATTTATGGGGGAAAGGGAGGTCTAGGGGGAAGAGTGGGAGAATGTATTGGTGCATATTGTTTGAACGTCCTAGCTGGGTGCAGTGTTTTGCTCTCTAGCAAATGTTACCTAGGTGTGGTGGGCTTTGTTTTTCCTTTGAGTTCTCTTGTATAAGCCTCAGATGTTGTCTTTCATGGACAAAAATAGAAGTGGCTCATGGCCACAAAATATTGACTCGTACCAGTACATTGGGAGCTACAACGTTTGAGGAAGTTTTAGGCTTTCTTACAGATGGATCTATTGAAGAGGAAACAGTTGGATAGAGCAGAGAACTAGAGAAAGAAAAAAAAGTATCTGTTTCCCAGAGTCAAACCAACTCTTTTCGGGATTTAGTCCAGGAAACAGTTGTCCAAGCCTCATTGGGAGACTTACTCTTTTGGGCTCTGGACGAGCAGATGCACCTTCTCCACCAAATATGGATAAATACTGTTTTTCTAGGAAACACTCATCTGATCTGATCATAGCATATTGTGGTTTAACATCTGTTCACACACACAGTAGATGACATTGATCTAATTTATTATTGAAACTGCCAGTAGGTGAATTGATGGATTGATGAGGGTAGTGTTTGGGTATTAATTTTATTTTCTTATCAAAATGCCTGCAGAAAGGACAGATCATGCTGGAATCTCTGGGAAACAGACCTCTCTAGGATTGTCCAGTCTTTACCTGCCCAGTAAATGGACAGAGGACGCAGAATGCCCTCGAAAGGAGTTCCATCCCCACAGGGTGCCTGGCATGGATACACAAAGGGTGTCTCTGGAGGGAAGGCAATGTCTGCTGTACCCTGTCTTGCTCAGATGTACTCAGTCCCATGCAAATAAACTAGATTGAACAAGATGCTCCTAGGATTATTAATGAACCTGAGATCCTTAAATTGCATATTAGGGGGGTTCTGTTGGATTAAGCCTTCTGCATATCACAATGCTCTTACCTCGAATTTATCTGCATGCAATAAAATGAATAAAAAATGAATTAGAAAGAAAATGTCAATAGAAATCCGTAAATTAGCATGTATATTTATAATCTCTAATAATTACTGTCTTTTCAAAGACTTTATATATTTTTTTACCCTTGCCCAAACTTCAAATGTTTAATTTTAAATTTACATTCCTAGTCTTGCACTAAATTTATGGCTTTGCCTAACAGTTTATCTGTTCAGGCGCTTTACTATAGCCTGTGTTCTTGCCTAACAACAGAGAATTATTGATTTCTTTATTTTTTTAAGAAGCAAATGGCTATTTCTTTCATGTTACATTTGCTTGTAGGCTTGACAAGAACACAGGTTTAGGCAGTGCATGTACAGCGTGATGGGTTGCCGGCCTCTGGAGCTTGGGCAGCAGCTTGGCATTGATTACACCAGCACTGGGCTGTGTCGTACAACGCAGCTGCTGCTTTTAAAACCTCTGAGCCCTGTGCATGCTGGAGACTCCTCGTGGCCTGGATGTATTAAAATGGGACATTTTGTCTAGCAGGGCGCCTCCTGCAATATTCAGCATTCAAACCAGAGGCTTACTCTGTTCATTAATGCTCTCAAGAGAAAATTGTTCACTAGTAGAGTATCTGGGCGGTGATCCGAAAGATGGTGCAGACAGAGGAACTGACTGTGGGGATTGAAGATGATCCTGGACATGGGAAATAAATAGTATGAGAGCTAGCTTGGAAAAGTGGGCTAGTAACTGACCCCACAGCTGCCGCTAAGTAACAAAGCCCGTGCTTCCCATTCTTGATCCTTTCCTCCAAGCTATCAGTCAGTCAGAAGGCTGTAGAATACCAAACAGCTTAAAACATGTCAAGCTTAGAAGTAACATTTAATGAATAAGAATTCTGTGCTCTTGAAATAAATAAATAGCCCGTTTTCCATCTGTATCTGCAGCACATTGCTCCTTGCAACCTCTTGTTATAGAAATAGTTTTTTAGTTCTTTCCCCAGCTAGTTATGTTCAGTTTCAAGTAAGTGCTCTGGATTAACGAGCGGCTATCATTTACGAAGTCGGAGTCAGGAGGGATACAGACTTTCATGAAACCCTTTGTGACCTTGGAATGTAGCAGACTTTTTTCTTTCTTTCTTTTTTTTTTTTAAGTTTGACTTCTTCAAAGGAAGACCTTCAGCCCTTCTCAGATTGAGCCATCTCTCTTGCAGTCATTAAAGATTCAGTAGTACCTTTTAAGTCCATGTTAGGAAATTCAGATTTTTCAATTTAGTAAAGTTGTGTCCCTTTTTCAAGTACGATTCTGTACATTTTTGAAGGTCTTCCAGGATTTCCAGTGGCTTCTCGCAGAGCAAGAGCCAGGATGTGTTGTTTTAATCTAAAATCTCAGTGCGACGGGGCTGCGTGTATTCTATGGTTGAACTGTCTACAAAAGCAAAAATGTCACGTAGGCTAAGAAGGAGCCCCTCAGGTGACCAGTGTATTTCTGCTGTGCTGCTGAAGTCCTTTTTGAGCATGGCTTGGTTAGTTATCTCTTATTTATTTATTTCTATATTTGGGATTGGACCAGAAGCAGAAGTCTCTTCTCTCCAAGGGCTCATAGCCTTTAAATGTTGAAGGTTGAACCGCCTGGTTGTGCTGAGCTAAACTGCAATGTACTTTGAAATCTACTTCAAGGTCTGAACTTTGTTAAATGGCCCTTTCTCTAATGTTAGAGGAGGAAAAGTCTAAGCCTCTGAGTGGATTCATAGTCACACTTTAATTAATCATATTTTTACAGCATGCTGCCAGCAACTGTCAGGAGGAAGGAGATGCCTCTAATCCAAATTCACAACAACAAAAAATAAATGCACTAGAAATATCCCCAGCCCATAAAGACACATCCTTTAAGAAATAGTACCCTTCCCGCAAACCAAACTCAGAAAAACTGATGCGAAGCAGATTTCTTCCACTCTTAGTCCCAACCAAACAAGGTACATTTGCTGAGCAGG
>NW_009605399.1:9090-27602 GCF_000690535.1 Cariama cristata | reverse complement strand
TGCCAGCAGCAGCGCGCTCCAGGGGCCTCATACGAGCACGAGTGGAAGTGCAGGTGGTGAAAAGGAAAACTCGTTGGCAAGGAAAGCGATTTCAGTTTCAGCCTCCCCAAAGGATCACTCTGAAGAGCAAAGGGTGGGGTAGGGAGTGGGAACAGGAACAGGATCTTGGAAAGATCTGGCGCATTTTGAAATCCCATCTCAGGCTGCAGTAAACTAAAGAAATTCATTGACCGTTATATGTGTAGGGGTGAAAAAAGCCTTCTGTTGCTGCCTGTGGGGCTGCGCATTTCTCAAGAGTAATACTTGCTAAACCAAGGAGAACGGCCGCAATGAAGCTCCAGCAGACTGAGGTTCTCGGAGAGAGGCAGGGCAGAAGAGGCAGAGAGGTGGTTGAAGCCGTGTTTGGGACGATGGGTTTGAATCTTGTATAGTTTGAGACGTTTCAGGCAATGAAAAGCAACTCGCTTTCCCTCACTGTGCTCTAGCTGGCTTGGCACACAAGGGAAAAATACTAACTTGGTGAAGGACGATGGAGACATTTTTCTCCCATCAACAGGGTGTGTTTGACTTGCCTGTGTTTTTGGTTTGGACTTTTTTCTTTTCTAGTTAATATTCAAACAGCTAGTTTGAGAATAGTTTATCACTTGTCTTTAAAAAATGGAATTCCTCTTGCTGTTTATTTTCATCATTTCCTTCTTTCTGATAATTGCAAGCCAGAGTGAGTATAAAGCAGCTGAGAAAGAGCAGGGGCTAGGAGAGAAATCTGTGGAAACAACTGAATACCTGTTAATTTATTTACTTCTTAAGATGCTGGTGGAGTTACCTGGGATGCAGGGCTTCCCTATAGCTTGGGGTGGGATAAGCTGACTCAAGAGCAGTGCAGGTAGCGTGGTGGTTAAAACTTGTCCTCCAAGCCCTGCACTCATGGGAAGATGGTTTAAGTTAGTGTGGTTGAGAAGAGCTAGAGTACATGCCGTGGGTCTTAGAGATGCAGAGGGGTGGGGGGAAGAGAATGAGCCGTCTCTGGTCAGGCCAGGTTGTGAATGCCCACGAGAGAGGAAGGAGGACAGGCACATCCAGGCGGTTTCTTCAGGACCAGTAGCTTTCCCGTGCCACTGGTTGGGGACACCACCCGCCTGTCTCACCCACCATGAACAGTGCAAGAGAAGAGGAACTGTAGGGATGGACAATACTGTATATTGAACAAAAGAGAAAAAGAAAAGGGAGAATTGACTTCTGGATCTAGCCAGGCCAGACTGCAGACAGGAGGAGAGAATTGGTTCGTACGCTGACTGTGCGAAGAGGGACGTTACCATTGTCAGTGCTCGTAACTCTTCTGTGACTAAGCACAAGTTATCTCTCTCCAGGGCTTTCACCAGTGCTAAAACCCAATTAAACCATGTTAAAAGAAACCTCCCAAGAGCTGACAGCAAAAATATATTGACCTTCTCTGGCAAAAGTTGGTGCTGTCGTTGTAACACAGTGCTTTTGTTTCCGTTCTGTCGGGGTGCCCGGTGCCCGTGCCCGCAGGCAGCGGGGCCTGGGCTTTGCTGGCTGTGCTGCCCACCCGGGGGGAGCCAGCAGACCCTGCCTGTGCTCGCAGGTTACTCTGTTCTTTCTACCTGTCCCCGTGACACTGCAAGGCTGCTGTGCCCCAGAGCTTGTCCTGTTAGGCTTTCCCTTTCATGCCTGTCACTGCTACTGGCCTCTCAATGTGCTCCAAAATATCTGAGATATGTTTTTTCTCCCTCTTTCTGAGTGGTTTCATTTATTATTTATTAATGACATCCAGAGGACACAGTAGTGACGGATTCTCTTATGATGACTGCGGTAAAACCCTGCACTTATACTAAGTTACTGGGAAGATACTACATTCATTAGACGGACTCTGGGGTTACCTCTGTGTAGTGTTGGTCTTCCTTGTCGTATGGGGATGTATTTTTAAGAACTTTTAAAAAACAAAGACTCGACAGGGATTAAATTGGGAACAACACCAAAAAAAACAGGCATTTCTGAGCTCTCCTGGGGAAATCACAGTAGAGCTTGGTCACATACATCTCTTGGCCTTTCTCTAAGCCTGCAATGCTGAGAGAAGCTTAACACTGACTGGGTGGCTTCTGTGGCTACCTGTCTTCCTAGCTGGAGCCTCCAGCTTAACTCTTACTGGCCACTGTCTGTCATCCACCACAGAGTCTGACCCCACTGCCTGACACAACAAAGTGCCTTCGTCTCATTGCGGTCACCTTCACGCCACGCTCTCAGCCCTCTCTTTGTGCATCCTGTGTGTTTGCAAAGTGGTGAAGGTGATGGGCTGACACAGTAGAAGGCACAGGTCTGCTCAAAGAAAGCGTGTACTGACATTTTCCCTTTGTACCCACTCACTGTCTGTTACTACCGCTACTGCCTTTGCACATCGGTGTAGAAACTCAAGTGCCCCTGATCGCTCCCAGCTGCTGAGCTCCTTCCCAGTAAACAGGCTCTGGTATTCCCAGGGTGATGGACAGTCCCCCTTCATGACAGCAAAGCAGCTGATGGCACAGTTCAGCCAGGAAACTCAAGCTACGTCCATGCCTTTTGCATTCTGTTCCTCTACCCTTTGAGTCAATGGGAGCTTTGTCATTGACTTCAGGAGTGTCAAGTTTGAAGCATTAATACCCCAGTGACCCAGGAGTACTGTCACAGCTTGGATGCAGCCAGAGGCCTTTGAAACTTTGATTTTGGAGATGTATCTGAGAGATTAATCACAGTCACAATAGACACAGAGGTCTTTACGGACTGCCGCAAGCTGTGCCTCACCAAACTGAACATCCAGGTTGTTTGCAGTCTTCAAACACTTTGTTTCAGAGGGCTGCTCTCCTGCAATACTAGCCCTGGCCTGAGCCACAGGACGGTATGCCTTGCAGAGCCGCGGTGTGCCAGCGCCCGGAACGGGTGACGGGGACAGCGCCCGCTGAGACTGAAAGGCACCGCACGTGGGATGCTGGAGTTCCTATGAGCAGGTACGAGGTGGGCTGGAAAGGCAGCGTGTGTTGTACCTGCTCCAGCAGTTGTTCAGCTTTCCAGAACCTATCCCGATCCATGGCAATGCTAACAGCATCCCTCTTTTTCATAAAATCGTATTTTATGACTTTGACATGCTTTGAGTTTTCACTAGGCAAAAGCCATGATTTTATTTCTTTCCTTCCTTCTATTTTTCCCCTTTTTGTGTAATGAAAAAGTTGAAAAATGTCTTGAAATGAGGTCATTGAATAGGTAGAGATGGAAAAAGTCTCCTATATTTTCAATTAAAATAGCAAAACCAATTTTTAAAGACTCTTTTTCATGCAATTTTAGAGGTAAGCACGCTAATATCTATGACATCGTGAAATACGCACAGAGATATTTTTAAACTTTTGGTTACTGTTCTTATTATTCCTTTAGTCTTTGCAGTCCTGTGGTAACAACAGTGTCAAACTAAAAAGCCTGCTACGCGTTTTCTCACACAAAGAATAGTTTTCTTCTAAGTTATATTTAAATAAGTTATATTTAACCCGGAGAGAACAATACGCCGAAAGACAATACTGGTGACGTTCCCTGGTGAGAACGTTTGTACAACACAGCGACTGTTACCAGCACAGCGGGCTCCTCCGGCGGGGCCAGGCTGTGCCAGCCCCCAACCGCACCGGCCCCTGCGGCAGAGGTGAGACAGTTCTCCCTGGGGGCTGGGGCTGGGGAGCCCACACGCAGCTCCAGAGCCTCTCGTGCCCGGGGTGCAGGAGCCTGGGCAGGGCAGGGGGGCAGCTGTTTCAGAGACAGAGCTCCTGCGATCTTTCCTGTGGCTGCCGGTGCTCCAGGCAGCAGGACTCTTGCCTTGCCTCTTACCGTTTAGAAAGCGGGGTTTGATCTGATCCAGTTGCCCCTATTTGCCTTTTCCTGTGAAGCTCTGGTTCAGTGAGTTCAGAAACATCTGCGCACTTTAAAATTTCAAGTGAAATTTGAAAAGAGTGCCTTGACTTTCAAGTATATGGATACACGTGAAAGATCCATGTGACCTTTAGAGTATTTCCTTGTTTTTAAGTTAACTCTGACTTGCGGAAGAGTAAAGATTTTTTTGTGTCTTTTATTTTTGGGTTGAGGATGGGTTTAAGTTTTGGGGTTTAAAATCTTTTAAGCTATTTGCCAGTGTCAGTTATGTTTTTTAATTAGTCTCTTTGTCCAAGGACTTCTTCCCATCTGACTTTCAGCGCTGGCAGCGTCAGGTCCAATTAGAAATACGGAGTCTGGCACGCCTCACGTTCACTTGAACAGCTTTAGCTTGCAGTACTGAGGAGTGCAGTGTCTTGGTGCTGGAAGGGATTGCTAGGAGCAGACATGGATGATATTAAAAGGGTCCGCTCTCTAGGCTTGTTCAAAGCAGATAAACTCACTCCTGTACAGAGGGCTTGTGTGTGGCCACAGATCGGGTGAATCTGCCCAGTGGGAGCGAGGGGATGGGACGAAGGGGTCAGCAGTGGGTTGAAGTGGGCTTCCAGCCCTGCACGGGGCTCGTGCCGGCTCCCCGCACAGACACCGTTCTCAGTCTCATGCCTTTCGAGGGATTTGCCTGTTTGTTTCCTCAGAGCTGCGGGAGCACATTCTCCACCGTAGGTCAGGGTGTTCTTTATTGACTTGTATGAAAAAACTGGACAGGTAATAACAAAAATTTGGCCAGAGTACATTACACTGGGATTTACTCAGGCAGCATTCTGCTATATCTACACCACTTTCCTGCTTAGTATTTTTTTTAGTTTTCTACAAGTAAGTTGTCTCCACCCCCAACCAGATGGAATTTTCCTTATGCTTTTACCTGGGGCCAGAAAATGAAAACTTCCCATTCTTCCTAGTGAAACTTTGCAGCCCTTCACCATGGAAACCAAATTACTTAATCGTGTTTAGCTTCCCTCAAACTCCAGATGCTCTGTTTGCACATGATTTTTGGGGAAAGCTGCACCCTTATGGCTCTCTCCATTGTGGTCAGGGAAGAAAGGAGGCCGGTGGCATGGAGGGTGGCCAAACAGGCAGGAATATTGCTGTGTGTTAGGGATTACCGAGGACTGTATCACAGTCAACAGGATGTATCATCAAGTTATTGATCCTACTTCTGTGCATAGAACCTCCTCGCAGCACACCAAGATAACCTTATCGTGCCTGCAGTAAGATATACAACCGGGAAATCCTCCTCAATAGTGCATTGGTTTCTTTGGGGTCTCCAATGTCATTTTAGCTGAGCCAGTGGATGAGACCACAAATAATCAGACCAATATCTCCTGTAAGCAGTACTTGTGGCCAGGGCAGGTTGGCCGCTGCCTCTCCGCAGCATCCTCTGTTCTGAAGACACGAAGATGAGAGGGGCTCTGTACCAACGCCCGGTGTGTGCACAGCACAGCCTGCTCCACCTCGCTGCCTTCTGCCTGCTTAGCAAATTGCACGGATTGTCCGGTTAACCACACTTGGGAATTGGGATATGCCATGCGCAGGGGAAGACTACAGCCGCCATCTGTGTGTCTGTGTGCCCCCCTGCTTCAAGAAGCTGTCAGCGGAGTCTGCTTTGAATAATTCAGACTCTGAGCTGCAATTTGTAAGATAAAGGAAAATAAAAAGTGCCTGTGGCTGTCTGCAGTGGCAGTAACTCCTTCTACCAAAGTTCCGTATCCAGCAGTTGACTTTAGGAGTGAGTTGGACAGTCGGAGTCCTCCACGCCTGGGCTGGCTGCGTGCTGGCGTCTGCAGTGCCGTCGCCGTGAGCACACCTGCACGCCGATGCTCAGGTGGGAAGCTCGGCACTGCTGGTGGATTCGTCCGAGCTCGGGGTTTTCCCCCATCGCTTCCCTTCAGCGGTCCGTGCCATTCCACAGGTGAACTCCTGCTGTCCGAAGCGTGGCAGATCTGAGCTAAGCTCTCTGGGAATTTATTAAACTCGTGTGATTTTACGAACTTGCGTACAGCGCTGTGTAACCAAACCAGCGTGACAGAAGAGTAGACAGAGAGAAGGAAGATCTGATGCCTTTTCTTCAAAGTCAAGACTGAGGGACTGCAGTGCAGAGTCTACCCTGCCACTTCTTTTCCTTCATTTGAATCTGTGGATACCTGTCACAATATTTCTCTGCGCAGTATTTCACTTCATTAGTTTGTATTGTTAACTGCGAAAGTCCTGACAGTTTTTATCTATTGTTTCCTGCCAAGTGCTTTAAACAATCAGAGCTAAATTATACAGCTATTTCCTTAAGCAGCCAAATGGCAGTCCGTTGATAGTCATTCAGTTGCACGAGATTAAAATAGATAAGTTGCAAGATAAATAGCAGGTTAAGGAGTTCCTCTCGCGTGCATTAGCAAAAGGATCGCGCCTCATTGCCTGACAGCTGCCCTCCCCAGGAACACCTCTTGCTCCATGTCTTGCTGCTGCTTCTGGCCCCCCGCGCCTTGCCCAGGTCGCTGCAGAACGTGAAGCAGTTTTTTTCAGTGTCCTTTAGCCTGCTGTGCTTGGAAGAACTGAGTACGGTAAGATGTTATAGCACGTTCCTAGGGTAAAGCGGTGAGACGGAAACAGTCTTCGAGGCTGCTGAGCCATTCCCCTCAGGATCAGAAGTTTTCTGTGGGGAGACAAAGATTTGTTCCCCATCTCAACCGAAGGGGTATGAGAAAGTTGTTAGCCTTGAGTCACTGAAGTGCTTCTCTTCAGGAAGGCATTAAGCTTGTGCCTAAGTGTTTTGCTAAATAGAGGCGACCTTATTGCAAGAAACTTTAAAGGCACATTTTACAGCTTAAATCTACCTCTCAAATGAGGCGTGCTGACAGAAATAAAGGGAATAACAGACTGATGCGTGCAGAGTTGTCTCATGATTTTTAAAACATAAGGTCATCGTTTACAAACTCGGCTCCTTCAAGTTAGGCATGCGAGTGCTTATGTAGGTACATAAATAAGTGGCCTACTTTTCTGGGATGCTGAATCCATTAAAATCAATGGAAGTTCTGCATCTCTGAATAAAATGTCACTTATTTTGCTAGCTAATTTTAGGTACCCAAATACAGAAACTTTGATCTAAAACAAAAAGAGTTTTTAAAATGCTGCTGAATTTTTGCCATGCTTCTGGAACACCAAGCTCCGTGGGACGCGGTTAAGGCCTGGCCTTCAGGGGAATTCAAAGGGAAGCTGGACTGAGCCCTGCACGAAGAATTCATCTGGAATCACCTTAGCACAGGAGAAGGAAGGACGTTGTCTGTGGAGCGCAAAGTGCACATGAAACCGTCTGCTCTCCGTTCACAGCCTAGGCTGAGGGCAAAACAAGTAGTCAAGGCATGTTGTAAAAATCTCTCCATGGGATCAGTAGTTCCTGTAAAGACATTTTTGAAGTCATCACGTTGGTCGGGCCAGATACAATCTGTGTCCATTGTCCTTTGCAAAGAAGTTGTCAGGTCATGACTTGTTTTCTTGCTTGGTCTGAACAGCGCCAGTAATGTCAATGTGGTCTCAGTAAAATGAAGTGGGAGATTGTCACATGCTTTAGTCTTTAGTTTTACAGCGCTAAATATAAAAAATGAGAGAGGCGAGTGTCCTTTTGTCCTGTGAGGTCATTGATTTTCATCAATGCGCCGTGCATGGTAGCTGCGTGGGCCTCGTGTTTTGTTCTGCAAAACATTAAGTCTGAAAGTCTGCATTGAGGACTTTTCTTCTAGTGCGTTCTCTCTCCTGAAAGTGAGAGCTTTTCTGTTCAGCATTTGTCTCGCACTTGATCCACAAGTTTGTGCTGCTGCTCTGATCATCTCCTAGATACCCCTTCTGAAGTCTCTCGAGCTACCCAACTTCTCTAGCATCACGTTCAAGTTGCCTTTCCCCTTCCCTTTCCAGCCTCAACATATTTTCCACAGTGTGTATCCTGAGCTGCTAAGTAGCATTCAGTCTTCTCCCTTACCAGTTTTTTTATTTCCTTATCTGACTCTGGGTTTTATGTCATCTTTGTGCTTTTTTTTCTGACAACGCCTATATTTAGAAACTGCAGCCTGTCCCTCCCACTCACAGCACCCTCCGCTTCCCGAGCATCGGCCATTCCCCTGCCCCTGCTCCAGCTCCGCCCTGTGTAACCATTCCTCTCCTCCAGTCTTCTACACCCCATCTCCTTCACACGCCTGTGTCTGTCCTAGGGAGTTTTCTTCCTTTTCAGGTCACCTGGTTCCCAGCTAGACTCAGATCCAGGAGTCTTGTCTTTTCCTGCTTGCAGAACACCTGCTGCGAAGAGTAAAGGCCGCTAGCACCGTGTCGCAATGTACTTGTCTGCTCCTGCACAAAACATTTTGTATTGGTGAAATGCTCCGCTGAGGTCAGCAGTAAAAGTTTTCAGCAAATTCCTAATTTTCTAAGTACTTCCAGATTAAGGAGGAACCTGGAATGGCTTACATACACAAAATATTCAAAGGCCAGAGGGACCATGCAAAAAAGTATTCATTTGAATACAATTATTTTCCAAGAGAACAAAAAAAAACTCCTTTTTTTTTTTTTTAAACTGGGTCAACACTACATCTGCAGCACTCAGCCATTTTACATACGACACGATCACCCACTCTGTTTATCTTTAGGCAATATGCTCTTGCAAACTGCCAATTAATTGCATATTTGGTGCCTGCTCTCTCCCAGCATCCTGGATAAACACGGCGAAGCCAATCAGAAGGAGCTGCTCTTGGCTGCGAGGGGAAGGGAATCTGTCATTGTCTCAGCCTTGTTATCTGCAACCAAGGCAGACTTCTAGCAGCGTTCTGCTTGTAAACACCCTCTTTAGACACCTTCTGATTTACATAGATGGCATGTCAGCCATTCTCTGCGGCACTACCTGAAGATTTTTAAATAATTGCTTTCCAAAATATTAGATGCAGATCGTCCTTGATAAAAGGCAAGGGCCATCAGCGCTAGTAAAATGTGGTGAGCTAAGTCCTTAAATGAAATGATAAAGCTGAGTCCAAACAAATGTAGGAGAGAGAAGACGGGAGAATGGGCTATCAAGACTCGGTCCGTAGTTAGCTCTGCGGAGGGTCCTTCCTGTGGATTTGATCTGGATTGCTGTTTGGAAGGTTTGGGGAGCAGGTCTGGTTGTGACATGGCCTCTTCAGAAAGGTCCGGTCTGTTCGTGTTAGCCCAGGGGCGCCTCCTCCTCCGCTCGAAGTTGGGAGTTATTTTCTACTCTGTGCGAGAGTCCTATGTTATTTAAATCTATATCCGGACAAAACAATAAACCATAGGAAATAACCTCCACTGCATGCAGGGTTTTCTGACTGGCCGTATTCTTCCTTTCTGTCTCTAATTTCTGTGACTGCTGAAATCCCAAAAGAATGCAGTGGAGAGATGATCCTTCGTTGGTTTTGATATGCACTAGCTACAGCCTAGTAGGTCTTCTCTCTCTTTATTTCTATCATGCTCTAAAGCTAAGTGACTTCAAAAGAGCCTCAACTGAATCTACAGTGGCTACAGAGAGCCAGGACAAACTCTTCTCCTAGGGCAATCCTCAAGAGGATTTTAAACTGCCATCTTGACATTGAGTTATTGTAAATTAACTGTTGCTTCCAGGCAAGGAATGATGAATGGTCTGAAATGAAGAGATAAGCGTGCATATGGATACATTCTCCCAGGCTTTCATGGACCTTCTGTGTTACTAGCAGCTGGGAATAATTCCTAAGACGGGGAATATTCGATGCTGGGTTGATTCTTATTTTAATGTGCCCATGTATATAGAGAATAAATGAGTGGAATTAGTTTGAACCAGTGTAATATAGAAGAAAAACAAGCTCTTGTGTCTTATAACAACACAGGCATGCATATTTGGGGGTTTTTTATTTGTTTGCTTAGCTGTTCTTTTTTACCAGTCTTATCCTAGACTGTGCATGTTTTAATTGTATCATTTAATATTTACCTTCTAGTAGTGCCCTAAGGCCATAAGTTGAGTTCTGAAGTGCCTGTCTGCCAGTTTGATAGCACAGCCAACCCAGAATCGGTGTGAGCAAGGAAGGGATCCCAGGAAACGGGAGACTTGCAGTTAGCCCCCGGCGGCTGCTTCATAGTCATTTGGCCTGCAGACACCAAACAGATGCTTCCTCATGGGTATTGCAAAAACTTCTTATCCCTCAGTTTTGGGTACAGCATGATTTCTGGTGCAAGGACAACGTGAGTTCAGGTGAAAAGTGATCCAGACTGAAAGGAGTGCGTGCTCACGTGTCCTGAGAGCCAGCTGTGGAAATTGCACTTGGGAGATTAGAAAGATGCTTGTTTGCGTTGGAGCGATAGTGAACTACGTATTGTGATTATTCACAAGTTGCAGGCAAGCTGTTAGCATAAGACTGGGACACTGAACAGAGATGTAATAGAAAACATCCTTGCAGTTCCGTCCTTCCACTTAGTTCTCTCCATAAAAACAGGTCCAGAAGAATAGCAGGTCCTTGCTCAGTGCTCTCCTGAAGCACGATGAGCCCTGGTTCATAGCAGATGCTCTTGGTTCCCTTTCTCATTAACTCAGGGAATGGTACAAACAGCTGAAATAATAGATAATCTGTTTGTGGTCATCACCAGAGCAGCGAATCTAAACATTTACCATCAGAAATGAGCAAAATCCACTGCCTCAAGGAGGATGTGTTTGGGGAGAGGGGGGAGGCACAGGGAGTTGTGGGAATTTGAACAAAATATTCAGGGTTTTTTTTTCTTTTGTTTCTGTAACGTGCCAGAATTTTCTCATTGACAGAGTGAAGTAAAATCTGTTGGATTGAGGCTGCTTACCAGGTCGTTGCGGAGTATTGCAATATTGAAAAACAGTGGAGATGAGATACATATGTTGCTGTCAGGGACTAGAGTTTATTACTGCGCTGGGTATGGCTAGTAATGAAAGTTTAGATTTCAAGAGGATTTGAGGAGAATGTCCTTTAATTCCTCTATGTCCGGGTTGTGAATATATCCCTGTATGCCTGGACTTTTATACAATTTAAAATGTGAATTGTAAATACCAATAGAAGGAGGCTGCAAGCTAAGCTGACGGCATTTATAGTTTCAGCTTTAGAGATTAACTGCCTTCAGGAAGTAATAAAGACGAGAGCTGCCCGATCCCGATGCAAGCGCCTCCGAAAGCCTGGTGCCGTTGCAATGACAGGCTGCAGCGGTCTCGGGGAGGGTTGGGAAACGTGCACCCCTCGGCTGCGCCCAGCGTCCGCCCAGCAGCGCCCAGCCCTCGGCAGGGTCGGCTGGCCAAGTGCCCCTGGTAGGGACGGGGAACACGGAACGTTTTGGAAGCGATGGGAGCCTGTTACTGACGAGGAAATCTTAAAATTATATGTCAGAGGTGCCGACAGAGGAGCCTGCGCTTATGTGCAAACTCTTTCACTTCTTACCTGCACGTTTGCTGCGCTGCACTAATTATGTATGAGAAAGAAAAATGCTAGATGAAGTTTAATTAGGAATGAGCTGCTTTGTCATGTGAACTTGGAGTGCGGTGCAGTTTCTCCAGCCTGGATCGCAGCCAGTACCTGTGTGAGCTGCTAGGCAGAGGGAAGGGGCTGGGAGCAGATGCCTCTCCTCCAAACCAGCGAGCCTCAAGGAAGGGTTTGAATTACAAAGGAAGGGAAGGGGCTGAGCTTCCCTCCGCCCCCCCCCTCCACAAAGGGCAATAGTCAGTTTACTTTAATAACCCCACTATCCGCTGCAGAGGAAGTCTCGCAGTCCGGGAGTCTGCGAGCAGTTGAGAAGCCAGCTAAATCACAGCAGCCCACCAGAGCCGGCCAAGGCGGAGCAGCGCGGAGGATGGACTCGCACAGCTCTCGGAGGAGCTGACTTTCCTGGGGACCTCAGAATTCTTTTTCTATCCTGATCTGATTTTTCTGTCCCGTGGAGGCTTGGGTAAGTGTCTGGTATTTTTCCACTTACCTTTCTTGTCAGTGGTTCACGAGGATTTGCCAAGTTACAATGGAACTGCAATGACAAAGTATTTCCTGCGCCTTCGTGAGCTTGCTCTGGAAGCGGATGATCCAGATCTGAAAAGCTGGACCTTTAAAATCTTTTCAATTCATATACTGCTTTTTAAAAAGGGCCAGGGAGCAGTTATGGAGAAAACAGACTTTCTAGCGCATTGTTTCAGCTGGTGGGGACTGCTGGGGCTACAGCATCTTGCACTGTGTTGGATTTTCAAATGTTGGATTGCTGTGAGCAGAGATCTCCCGAGGTCTGTCGGTCGGTCCGGTGGTGCAGATGTTTGTGCTGTTTCCTGTGAAATCAGCCTGTGGGGGTCGAGGCAGCTGCGCCTCAAGCCAACCTCTGTATTCAATCATCTGCCAAGGGAAGGAGCGCTCAGCGCTTTCTCTAGATGTTCGCAGGGAGAGAAAGATGCAGGAATCAAATGGTAAAATGGTTTGCTTGAAAGGTGTTTACTCTGGGCCCTGGTTCTCCTGCAAAAAAAGATCCGGCGCTTTGGGAGCACCGTGTACAGGCAAGCAGTTCCCTCACATCCCCGGGGAGCGGACCGTGCGGAGTGGCCACGGCGCTGCATACGGAATTAATAGATGTTTCAAAGTGATTGTAAAAGATCTGTATGATTGTAAAAAAAGAATTGGCCATGGACTGGGGTAGGGTGTGTTTGCAAGCGGTCCCGGGTGTGTGTAGGCGGCTGTGTACGTGGTAAGAGTACAGCAGAGCTGACTTTAAAGGGAGATGTACTAAAACTTATGTAATGTATGAAAAACTGAGTGTCCTCTCCTGATGTCCCTGCTGTGAACCTGAAAAGACTAACCCTGAAATGATTTTTAAAGCTGTCTTTGTTAGTCATCCTTTATGCAATTTGTTTCTTTTCACGTTTCATTTTGAGTAAAAGGAGATAGGCTGGTCTCATTCCCTTCTCCACTCCTCCTCTATTGTTAGTCTCTCCCAGCTTCCCCTACTATTGTCCAGCAGAGCCCAGCGGAAGAGGATATTGTAGAAAAGAAAGAAAGTATTTCAAATTAAAGTCTGGCAAGCACTTGCGTCCTCATTAGGCTTCAGACACACTTCCTCCCTCCCATCTTTTTTCCCCCCAAGGTAGCAGGGTGACCAGTATTGCTTGCAATATCTTAAACAGCGGCGGGATCCCTCTTAGCTATTCACTATTCAATAAATGCAGCAAATAATAATCGCAGTTTGAAAACGTACAATAACATGTACAACTAGGACCACCTAAATATAACAAAAGCGGTGAATTCCGGTGTTAGGACAAGCCCCATTCCGAGTTGTGAGCTGGAGGCAGCCGAGTGGCCCCCGCAGCGACACTGAGCACCTGCCCAGGCAGGGTCAGGATGGTGGCCTGTGGGGAGGGCGTAGGAAAGGAGTGTGCAGTGAGGGAGTGAGGCTGCATCTGTATTTGTTCTCATTCAATCATAGCTTGATGTAGCAAATGGTAAGTAATAGTCATGTTAATATTCAGAGGTAAACTGATACGACTCTCCTTGCTTCCTTTTGACTCCCAGCCATCACTTCAGTCATTTTCCTTTGAGCAGCACAGTTGAAGCAGGGTTGGGTCTGGATGATCTTTGGAGAGACCCCGCCAGCAGAACACACGGCCTTGCGGCACACTTGCACCGCGCAACCCTGCAACGCGGCGCCTGGGCTCCTGGCACCGTCCTTCTTCCCGCTACAGCAATTAGCGGGGGGCATCCCTGGGCATGACTGCAGTGCCCGGGAGAAGAGGGCTGCCATGGGCTTTGTAAAATAACATAGACTCTTCTGAGGCTAAACCACCTCCTGTGGCCTCGTTAGTGACAATATTAGAACAGGGAGATGTGAACAGAGCGGGTGGCAAAGCAGCGCTGTACACAAAGGGGAGCCTCAGTTCAGGAGGAGCCGTCGCTGTTTTCTCCGGTGAACCCCCGCGCGTGGTGCTCCGTCCGCTCCCAGTCCCAGCTGCAGACCTCTGGGTGGCTCGTGTTTTATCACAGCAACTTGCCAAGCTTTTGTGGCCTTAGGGTGCATATTTGGGAAGCTGGGAAGACAGTGAGTGGGATGAGAAAGCACTCCGTGATTCTGTGGGTTTCCTTCTGCTGAAAGTGACAGGAATAACACCTTTTCTTATTTAAAAGGCTCCCTCAGCTCCACTGGGTGTTCTACAGAAACACCTCCCTTCTTTGCTTCTCTTTGACTTTCACCATTTCAGAGACCTGCAATTTGATGACAGATTTACTAATGTAAGATACAATTGCCATTTGTGTTGAGAAGAGCTATTCGAAGAACTTGGAGTTGTATCACCTGGGATAGCAAAACGTAAAGGCACTGATTTGTTCGGTCCCAATTTTAGGTGCTCGAGACCCAGTTTTTAAGACTTGATGTCTGCTGGAGTTGTGTTAAATGCTGGGCCTAAGCAGCCGGTTCCTGCAGTCAGTGACTATGTTAGCATATGCAGTCTTACTAATTTCTCACAACTGAAGACTTGTTTCAAGAGGGTCTCCCTTCTTCCAGCACTGGTTCCTTCTTCCACCACTTCACCATGTAAGAATTTTCTGTCCTTTTTTAAACAGACATAATTTCTTTTTCCTCGTGCTATCCTCTCTCCTGCAGTAATACCAGCACCCATCAATGGGAAGGAGTAACGGGCCCCAGCTGGGGACCATTTTGTTCACCATGTGTCCCAGCAGCAGCGAGTGGGGTGGCGGGGGTCAGCAGTCTGGGCAGGACCTTGCTGGTGGCACTGGAGATGCTCTGCGTTTTGCTGTGACTGTTGCAGTGAGAGCTGGCAGCCTCTGCCCGGCTGCGACCTGTGCGGAGGGTCTCGCACACTCCATTTCCCAGTAAAGAGCAGGATGCAGACTGGGCTGCAGCCAGTAGATTTACAGCAAAGGCAGTAAAAACAAGAATTAGACTGATAAAATGATAAAAAGGCTTTATCAAAGCCTCTAAGCAGTTTGTCATATCCTGCAAGGTGATTGACTGATGTGCTGCACGGGAATATTCTCAAGGTGTTGCACAACGTGGTGCCGTGCCATGGGAGAGAGCAGAAAGGTCCAGCCCAGAGATTCATAGAACAGAATCATAGTATCATAGAATCATTTAGTTTGGAAAGGACCTTTAAGATCATCGAGTCCAATGGTTACCCTACTGCCAAGCCCAGCACTACACCATGTCCCTAAGCACTACGTCTACACACCTTTTAAATGCCTTCAGGGGTGGTGACTCCACCACTTCCCTGGGCAGCCTGTTCCAGTGCCTGACAACCCTTTGGGTGAAGAAATTCTTCCCAATATCCAATCTAAACCTCCCCTGGCGCAACTTGAGGCCGTTTCCTCTCATCCTATCCCTGGTACTTGGGAGAAGAGACCGACCCCCACCTGGCTACCCCCTCCTTTCAGGTCGGTGTAGGGAGCGATCAGGTCTCCCCTCAGCCTCCTCTTCTCCAGACCAAACCCCCCCAGCTCCCTCAGCCGCTCCCCATCAGACTTGTGCTCCAGACCCTTCACCACCTTCGTTGCCCTTCTCTGGGCTCGCTCCAGCACCTCAAGGTCTTTCTTGTGGTGAGGGGCCCAAAACTGAACACAGCACTCGAGGTGCGGCCTCACCAGTGCCGAGTACAGGGGGACGGTCACTTCTCTGCAGGATGGATCATCGCAGTGGAGGACATTTCCCAATGTTTATTGTCCCAAAAGTACGTTTCACATCATCCAGTCACCCTGTTAGTGCTATTTGCTCGTATTTTTTCCCTGTAACTCATAGAATGGGCCGCTGCAGATTTTAGCAAACTCTCCTGCTGGGCTCTGAGAAAGGTGGTCAGCATCTAGGGAAAAGTGATGTGAAGAGAGCATATAAAATAGTGAGGAGAGTAGTCAGTGCCTGATGAGCCTGTGGTCCTCAGTGGGGCTTGTAGTGGTGGGCATGGGTAGAACTGAGAGCATTAAATTACATAGAGCGTGCCAAGAGAGAAATGTCGGAGCTGCCTCCTGTGTTGGAGCAGGGCTCTCCCGGCCGAAGTACAGAGCAGATGTTTAACTGCACTAACAGGGGTCCTTGTTTCGTTGTGTCGTGTGCCACAGACTTGGCCTCGCAGAGCTCCTGAGGGTGTTGTCACTGAAATTGTGGCTTCTTTTGGGAGCCAGGTGACAGAGCTGAAGGAAGAGTGCTCCAAGTAATGCCCGTGGCAGCCCTTCTGCGGTGCCGCAGCTTGCAGCCGACTGCCGAGAGAGAACGGCTGCGCCGTGCGAACAGGGACACCTCCTCCGTGTGTCTCTGTCTGTCTGTCCGCAGATGCTGGATGCTGAGCCTGTGTCCCTGATAAATTGGGGTTATCCCCAGTCAGATGGCATCAGTGGTTCAGGCTGCTTGCGCTTCCCTGACTGTCCCCAGGTAGTTGCCCAGGATGCTTGCGGCACAAGCCAGCCCTTTCCAGCATGCCCCCTCAGCCAGGACAACATCCATAAAAATGAGAATTTATGAGCTCTGTCATGTACAGCAAGCAAAGCATCATGCAACAAATTAATCACTGATTGCGGTGCAGTGCTGACTGGGAGCTTTCTGGATCTCTCTTGGCATCGTTGCAAGGTTGTTAGTTAAAAAACGAGTTTGGTAAAGGGGCCTTTGACTCCCAGCGTTTCTGTCTCCTCTGTTACCTGCTCACCAAACATGAGGCACTGTTAGCCTAAAAGGTGCTTTTACTGTTCAATTTGCTCCAGCTTTTAGTCATCAGAATGTGACAGCACTAACAATTCTCTGCACTTCTCTGTTGCTTCCTATCCAGTAATTTTGGGATCACGTAATGATCTGCCTTCCAATTTGGGCTGGGAGGAGCTGGGTGCTGCTGGTCTACTGGAGGCTGAGAGAACAAACTGCGCAGGCGCTTCTCTTTGGGCTGCAGCAGGAGGTTCGACGGGGAGCAGCCGGCCTTTGCCTCAAGCTCGTTTTCTTCCTTTCCGTATTTATACAGCAGCAACAGAGTGTCTCAGCTCGGGTTTTAAAGCACTCTCAGGTGCTTTGAAGGGGCTGTGCCACAGCAAAATGAGTTAACAATGGCTCTTGGCTACTGCACATGGCCTATAAAAACTGATGGCATTTTTGAGTTAGCTGACATCTTTTTCCCTGAGCTCCATAGAGCATCCCCTGGCCTTCTGCAGGAAATTGCGTTCACTCGTCTGTACGTATACGAAAACGGCGGTATGTATGTGCACAACTTCTAAAATACAAAGTAGAGACTCATTCTGTAGCAGAAGCATAAAAACCTTATTAACACTTGATATAATTCTGACATCTCTGTTAGCAGTGTTTAATGAGAGATCTCAAAGCATCTTTCAAACATGAACCCACAGCAGCATACGTCTTCCGAGTCAACCAGGAGAAGCCAGAGCAGCGGGTCGGTGTGTTGTCTGAGCGACTCGTTGCGTGGGAGAGCCAACCGTCCCCGCCTGCAGCCCCCCGGACCCCTCGTGCTGCTCCTGTGCACGGCAGGGCTTGGGCGCCAGGGCCGCGTGTTCCTGCTAAGCCGCTTCCCTTTCCTACCAGGGAGGTTTTGCTCATTGTTCCCAAATCTCGTCAGACAGGAAAAAAACCACCTTTGAATTCTGTTGCCTGCCCTGTCCCCACAGCTGGTGCTAGCAATTGTCCCAGTGTTCCTACCCCGACCCGCTTTCTTTGTTTTCCTGCGGGTAGCTCTGCAAGGTTATTGTTTTTGCAGTAATTTTATTTATCCCTGACTGAGACCAGACCATTGTTTCCTCTTGACTCATGCCACCTGTTGATGGCCTCTTCCTGTCCCTCACGTAAACGCAGCGCAGGGGTGGGAGACGGGGGTGGTGGCCGACCTCAGGTTCAATGAGTGCCCAGACGGTACATCAGCCCCCTAAGGAACCCCGCAGAGGAGGGAGCCGTAGGGCTGTGAGGCTGCAGCCACGTGCTCTGCCAGCAGCCTGGGACACACGCAAAGAGGCCGGCGAGAGGGAGGTCTGTAGGGGATGTTGTCGTCTGTTCGGGATGTTTTGCTCCTTGTTATGACAGAATTGTATCAGCTGAGCCCATCCAGCCTACAGGTGCTGTACCCTGAGACCCCCCGGCTACACCTACCACCTGCCTGCAGATGCCGAGCCCTGCGTCAGAGAGCCGTCAGATTGCGAGGCATTGCCTCGAACGCTCAATGGGTCCGTGGAACCAGCTGCCAGCAGGTCTGGTTTAGCTACAGGTTCAGTTTGGTTCATCAGGCTTGGTTCTTACTTTTTTTTTCCCTGTTTTCTTTTTTAAGCGTGCTCTTGCAGCAGGGCTGGGTGCTGTTGCCCATCTTTGGTGCTGGAGGGTGACTTGTCTCCTCTGCGTAGAATGGAGCCCCCTCTGCTCCTGTTAATGCTAATGGCAATTACCCAGGCGCGGCAGAGGGAGCAGGGCGTTCTACATCTTAGATGTAACATCAACATGAAATTTCATCACCTAGGTTTCAAGAAAAATAAACTGTGGCTGGACTTAAAACAGCGGTGAGGAGGAGTAAGCAAGAGTGCCTTTTATGAGCATTGAGAATATTTGTAGCTAAGCAACCAACATCA
>NW_009605399.1:0-9059 GCF_000690535.1 Cariama cristata | reverse complement strand
GAATAAATCAAAAGTTTCAGGGCTCTGCCTGCCTGCCTTCAAGGGTCAGGAACTACATTTTCCCTCTGTTAACAAGATTGCCTTCCTTTGAAACATCAGCTATTAGCTACTGCTGGAGGCAGGATACCGTATTAGATAGACTAGAAGCTTGTTGTGGGATACTGGGCTAGAAACAGAAATGAAAGGACAGAGAAGATAAGCATCTTGCCAAAGGCCATGGAGTGAGTCAGGCCTCCCAGCAGCTTACAGGAAAATGCTCTTGGAAAAGTAATGTCTAACACATATATAATATTTTCTAATTACTCTTGCATAAATCCTCCTAACAGCTCTTCAAGGTAGCAGCTATAGACTATATTTCCATTTCACAGACGGCAAAAGTTGAGTGGCTGGATGACTGTAGCAGTTTATGTTTGAAACGGTGAGTCTCTGTGGCTTTGTTCATTTTATATATTTGTACAGTTCCTGTTGCTTGGGGTACTGAGCTCCGTTGCTATGATTGCAACACAGATCCGAGGCCTATTAGATAATTGAGCTTTATTTTCTACAAAGATATTATGCAGTGTTCTTCACTAGGTTGCACCAGAAAACCTAGAAGCAAGACATTTTACTTTAAAATACGTTTTATTTATAAAGAGGAAATTTCCCAGAAATGCCAGTGGGAACGGCAGCAAATCAAATCCCAGCAGTAGTTTCTCAATGGAACTTCTTTTTTAAAATACCATCTTATAACCTCAGGGTAGTTTCCATCTCTGCTTCTTCCTCCTGCTTAGTCAAGAGCCAGTCAGAAATCATGCTCCAGTCTTCACCCTGCCCTGGCAGCCTCACGGATCACCTGAGAGACGGGGCTCGTGCGTGCCCTCTGCGCTGCGAGAAGATCCCTTAAAGGACTTTCAAACCAAACTGTTGGAGCCCCGAGACCCTGCTAAATACACAGCTGTAATACACCGTAAATCTAGGCCTTGAATAGACTTAGTCCCTGATCAAGGACCCCAGAGACCTCTTAGCCTTCATAGACACTAAGGTTGGTGTTAATTAGAAAGCTGAGTGTTTTAAGGCCAGATCTCATGGTATTTATATGGAACTGTATTCCTAAACCAGATTTATTATTTTAATGAGAGCAATAAACTGTAATACAGGATAACTGGTGTGGTCTTTGACTTCCAAGACCTGTCCCACTAGTGTTCACGTTTCTGGGCACTGCTGTGCCCAAAACACGCTCCTCAGCAGGAGGACCCTCCACGTATTTTAGCACTTGATATGGCATTTCGTCCACTCTGCCGCCTGGAAAGCTTCCTGTAGCACTGTGCATTTCAGTGGAGTTAAAAAAAGCGCGTCTCAACTTCTATGTATTCGTGCTCTTTATATGTTGATCTCTATTCAGAACATCATTTTAAAGACGATGACAAGCATATAACTTTTAGGAGGCAAACGGCTGTTTTTTCTGTCTTGTTTACTGATACAGCTGTAAGCCTGGCTGATGGTGACTGGAGTTACTCAGCTGTGAAAAGCACTTACGGATTTCAAAGCAGAGGGTGTTTCTGTCCATTAACACCAGCATTCGCAGAAGCCCAGCTGGGTGGGGAGCCCATTTAGTCCCAGTCCCACAGCTGGGCTCTGAGAGGCAGCTTGAGCTGGCAGGTAGAGATGAAATGGCTGTTGGGTATATTTAGCAATAACGCTATGCCAGTATGACAGTAAATGATTTTGGGGCCATTATTAATGTTAACATTCATTCAGGATGGATTTTATTTTTCACATTAGAGAAACTATCGCTTTTGAAAGTAATGCAAACACAGTTTGGAAGTGGCATGAACTATTTTAAAAGAAAAAAAAATGCATTGGCAGGTGTGAGGGAGACGTTCTGGAAGGAAAAGGTACAGCCTGGGTTAAGAGAAACCCAACGCATTGATATAGATCTAAGTTTTTCTGTTTGCTATTTTTTCTCTCCCTCCCACCCACCTTGGGACTGAAGTGAGGTAGGATCTGATCTGCTCCCACTCCTCTGTGTAGGAGCTGAACGGCTCCAGCTGGTTCCCGAGTTCAGCCCGTTCAGACCACGAAAGAGCTCCCTAAGGCACTGATGGAGTTTCTGAAATGTTTCCACAAATACAGATAAGTACAATCTGTTGAAAAACAAACACTCAAACTCTCTCCCGACCCTTCCTCTGCCTGCAGTGAGTGTGCTGGAGGGCAGAGCCGGGGGGCGGTGGGGAGAGCCGGGACAGCCAGGTGGTGGGGTGGGCAGCTCCGGCCTCAGCCCTGCCTCCAGGTGCCCCTCCTGGGGCAGGAACTACACCCGGCTGACTGTCACACAGGTTGAGGACGCTGTAGTCAACTTACAATTCATGGTCAAAGTAGTTGTTCAGCTTTCTTACATCTACGTTTGATGAGCTTTTTCCCCCTTGTCTGCTTGATAGTATTTTGTCCAGTCGGAGTCTCTCCAGTTTCGTCAGTACGACCAGCCCGTGCGTCTCTTACTGGAGGAAAAGCATAACCCAACGCCGGCAGCTGCCTGAACGCAAACTCCTCTGTCTCGTGATTTTTAAGTTGAGTGGTTTTCGTATTGGCAGTGCCCCTGTGGTAACTAATGCTATTTATTAATTAATTCTTTGAATTACAGCCAAGCATGCATAGCAGTCCTAGCCCGTTGCTGCTACGTGCTGAGCAAATCCATACCTAAAAGAAAGGCAGCTGTTTGTGTGGGCAAGTCTCCAGAGGTGAAAGGTGAAAGAAAAATGCAAAATGGTGAGGGACTTTTGGTCATTTCAAACAAAAGTAACACTGGTTTATTCAGACCCGCTGAGCTGGGCCCAGCTTTCCTGAGATAACCCCAGCTCCTTGAAGTCTGAGCATTTAAACGTCGCTTTGGTTGTAGTTAAAGGGAGGAGAGGGCTGAGCTGCCTGGCGGGGGCTGGCGGGAACAGGAGCTGCAGCCTTGCAGAGCACGGCACGGCACAGCACGGCACGTGGGCACCAGCGTGGCCTCAGGATGGCTGTGCCGAGGGCAAGCTGGGAGCAAAGGGGCCGTGGCCACGACGGCCGGCCCACCCGCGTGGGTGCCCGTGGGTGCTGGCTGGTGCTTTCCGGCTCCACACAGGTACTGGGCTGGTGGGACAGTCCTGCCCATGCCATGTGTGCTGGGACCACACCGGGGGGTCCCAGGCAGGTTTCTTTCTCTGAATATCAGGAGAACTGCTCTTCAGTACTTCTTTTAAGGTGTTTTCTCTACCTCTTTTAATGCCCTGTAAGTGCCTCTTTTTCACTGTGACTTTTTTTCCCCCCAAAATCACAGCCTCTTGTCTTTAGTTTAGTTTTTACATTCAATGAAATAGCCCTGTAACTAAATGTTCTTTAACAAATCCCTGGGCAGGGTATCTCATGACAAAAAGCACTCTGATTTTATTATTATTACTAGTGCAAAGTAATGAAATGTTTGAATCCTTATCAAGTGTAATTCAGAGGGTTAATCATTTAAGTTGAAAGGAAAAGTTAGCTCCATCAGATCTGCTCATTGTCCTGTTATGTTCTTTACTGTTTATTTAGACCAAGAGACTGTATTGTTCTGGCCTGGAACATACAACACATGGAATTGCACATATGTTTGTAGGAGCTTCTGTATGTTAGCACAGTCTCCTTGAGTATGTTTGGTTTTCTAGTTCACCGGGCAAAGAGTTGGCAATAAGCTACATACAGGGAAAGCCGAACGAGAATAATAGATTGTTGATGTCTGTGATGTCTAGCTTGACAAACCTACTAAGCACCTCACTAAGAAAAGCAAAGTAAGCCTTAAAAACATCTGAACTTCCTGCAATGTTCTCATTGAGAAATATTTTTGCATCTTCAATTTGAACTACAAAAAAAAGCAACCGTGTGAGTCAGTCAGACAATCCCACATTTCCTTCTGAATTGGACTAGCTAGCAGTTCACACACTCTCCTCTCCCATCTCCTGCTCTGAGCTGTTTGTGTTAATTATTTCCAGACGCCAGCTGAAGGCTGAGAAAGCAGTTGGGGCAGATGTTGGCCACCTGGGCTCTAGGAACAGGGCTTCCCAAAGCCGGGACAGGTTCAGCTTCCAGAGTGATGGTTTAGACATCGAGCCATTGTCGAAACGAGGTCAGCTGGATATCAAAACCTGTGTTTGCTTGGATATCCTGCTCTGGGGCATTTGAGCCTGGGCAACTGTGGGCTGCCAGCGTACAGCAACGCGACTGTGTAAGATGGGTCTCTCCTGTTGCTGTCAGTACTGCGCTGATTAAGATGGCAACAGCAAGAGTCTTTTGGGAAACCAGAAACCAGCGTAAAGGTTAAAAGCAGCCATTGTTTGGTATTTAGAGGCTTTACAGATAAA
This sequence comes from Cariama cristata, assembly GCF_000690535.1. NCBI lineage: Eukaryota > Metazoa > Chordata > Aves > Cariamiformes > Cariamidae > Cariama > Cariama cristata. The sequence continues at coordinate 4,710 of NW_009605399.1, read as the reverse complement.
ATTGCACATCTCTGGCAAAGGAGATCCGCAGCAGATGCAGATTGCCAGGGAATGTATTTAATACCTCCCTGAGCAGCAGCCTGCAGGGTAGGAAGCATAACTTGCAGAACTGACAGTGCTGACTGCATCCACAAAGGGGGGTGTGCCGGAGCTCCGGGAGAGGGCAAGGAGGGAGACGATGCTGAGAGAAGGCAGAGGACAAGGTAAATCATTCCAAAGAAGGACTTTGGAGGCCCGTGCCCTGCTTCATGGCTGTGTCTGTACTGGATGTGAAGCTGCAGCAGAGTGCGTGTCCCCAGCAGCCCTGCATCGCCCTGCGCCCTGCCTGCGGCGGGCAGGATGTGTCCCGCACAGCCCTGCCAGCCCTGCCTGGCCCCCGCACCCCTACCTGAGCGGTGATCCCTCCTGTCGGCCACTCTTCCTTAGGAAAACACGCCGTCCTGCCCTGTCCTGTCTTCAGTAGCCAAGGAATGGGAATTTCCCTGGTGTCATGGTGCACCCGGTGCCACAGACGGGGTGCAGCTCCTTCTTCAGCGTGGCCTCCTGGCCTCTGAGGCTCCGCGTGGGCTCGAGGCTGGTGCCCAGCTCTTCTGATTGAAATGGACGGAGGCCTGCCACAGAGCGAGACAATCTCACGTGGGAACAGGAGAAGTGCAGGTGTGTTTGGGGCGGTTCTGAGGCAGTGGAAGAGTAAGTTCAGCTGGAAGGAGGAGGGCAGAAGGTTCCGACTTGTTAGTCTACGTGTGGCCAGCTGAAACGTTCCTTTCTTCTGATCATCCTTCATCCCCATCTTTGATCTGAGCCGTACTTTTTCCTGGAAGACTTCCAACATTCTTGGTGTAGCTATGAAGCTCCCTGTTTTTTTTCCCCTATGCAGGCCACATCCCTCAAATTTAAGAGAGATGCTGCGATGATGAAGTGGGACTGTTGTGTATAAAGTCATTTCTGGATAAACACCTTTGACTTCTTCAGGCGTTCTTGATCTTTCTTTATTCCTAGAACAAGCAGAGAACAGGCAACAGCAGCACAGGCTGCCACATTCATCTAAGTTTGTCTTAGTGCAATTTGGAAAATCATCCCCATAAAGGGTTCAAGCTGTGGTTTGGGTACAGATGTCCAATAAATTGAGAACTGTTGGCGACCCTCATTTCTAGACTGACATGTCAGACAGATTCACATGCCAGAAGCACACTGGGAAGCAAAGACTGGATTGGGAACAATGCCAGGGGCCAAGACGCATTTGTACAGCTTTGGAGCAGCAGCTTGGCCATCTCTGGCCTAGGCAGCAGGATGATGGAGAGAACCCCAAGGTAGCTAGCTAGATAACGATGTTGCTTTTAAAAAGGACAACAAGAAAAAGGCGTTGCACTCTGCTCCTGCTTAGGAGGGTCAGAAGCAAAAGAGAAAAGGCTTCTTTCTCTAGAGGTGAACAGTCACTTCTCCTTCCTGCAGCAATAGAAGCCTGACACTAGATAAGTAGCTGTGAGATGATTCATAAAAAACTAATTTATAATTTGCCAGAATATAATCCTATTTGATCAGTGTTATTCAGTTCCTCTTTCTTTTAAAATTCAGTGCACTTAACTGTTCTATGAGGGTTTATGAATGTTTAAAAATTGCTTTGTGGTCCCTAAAGTAATTTGACAAGTCTGACAGCTATTGATTAAAAACCTGAAATTATTCAGACTGTAGGATGACTTGGGGGATTAGATAGAAAGTTTTTTCAAATGTGAAAGGAAATAAGATGTTGGAAAGTAAATATGTTCTTGAATATTTTTGAAAAATCCATTACAACTGTGAAATTAAATTGAAATGAGATACTTCGTGTGGAGATGAAGGAACTAAATGCTGGCTTTACTATTTAGGCATGGGGTAGAACTCACCATCCCAGGTCCAACAAACGTTTCCCTGGAAGACGCTGGTGTTGGGGCTCTGGCATGGGTCGCACCGCAGGGCGCTGTGGGGAGCCCTCGGGGAGCCCCACGCACCTGCCCGTTCTGGGCCGGGGACCGGCCAGCTCCTTCCATTCAGCCCTTCTGCATCATGGAGTTAGATGCCGAGCAAGGTCAGCGGGCAGCTGGGGGGCCGATGGGAATGTGGCTCTTTCTGTCCAATGTGTATGTTCCTGTCTGACTCTGTGGGACAGACGGGAGCTAATCGAGCCTCAGACTAAATGACCGCGGCCTCCAGGATTGTCCTAATTTGCACTCCTCATGCAAGGGCTGCTGTGGTAGTTGGGAGCAGCTATTATGCTGGATACCTTTGTCTCAACTTGTCCTTCTTCACCAGACCTCCAGGAAGGATATCCAAGAACTGGCTGTACATCTCTGTACGTGCCAAAGAGACTCTCCTAGAAAATCATTAGACCAGCCGGGCCATTTTCCATATGACCAGGAGGGACCTCATCGTCAGCAGATCCAGACCTGTTCTGTTACTGACGACCATGTTTTAGAATATCCTTCATAAACACGTTTTCTCCATCTTAACGTCATTGAGGTTTTCTCCCCCGTTCTCCCTCCTTCTGGAAGGCTAATCTCAAATTTCACTTCTCTCATGGTTAAAAGCCCTCTTCTGATTTTCAAGCCTGAATCTATTCACAGCCCGTTTTTAGCCACTTGTTTCACCAGTGCTGCCCTGTAGCTTGAATAGCTCTTGTCTTTCTCATGTACTTACTCTGAAGTACCTATACTCCTCATGCCCCTCAGTCTTTTCTGGTAGGCTGAACAAGCTGAGTGTCACAACGCTCCAGCACCAAGCTGAATGTGCCCCAGCGGGTGACACATCCCCCCAGCCCGCTCTGAATCGAGACTCGGCTCAATCCCACGGGGCAGAGGTGGGCACTTTCCCAGCTTGGCTGCTACACCCAGCGTTCAGCCCAGTCAAAGCCCTCTGCAAATCTGAGTGGATGATCCATAGCCAGACATCTCCAGCGCTGAAGAAGTAACTGCGCCAGCCTACTGGCAGCTGGCTGGGAACAAGGGCAAACGCCAGTGTAGCAGCTGGGTTTGTGGGGCAGAAGCAAGTTCATCTGCTGCATGTGTGGTGGGAGAGCCCTGCTTCCCCGAGCCCCGTGGGAAAGGGGCTGCTGGGCACAGAAACCCGCTCTGCACCCTTCTCCGAACACAGAAACTGCGGCTATCTCATCTGTACCTGTGAAAAACGTCTGGCTGCTTGTTACCAGCACCGTTGTCAGGGAACGCGTGTCAGCTCAGGTGGAAGGCATCAAAATACGTGAGTCCGTGGGCTGGTACAAAGCATCTGGTCAGCTTTGCAAGGTGTCTGCCAAGCCAGGTAGTCCACAAAGACCTGGTTCCACTTTCGATGGCATTATCATTGCTGGTATTTAATCAGATAACTGATGGCCGTTGGTTGAATTCTTCAGTGATTCTGTCTACAGAGATAATAAGGTGTTTGTTATGATGGTTCAGTTCCCTGGATTGAACAGTAGATTTGTGGATGTGAAGATGTTAAATAAGCAGATCATAGCGGGCTTCCTTGGCCTGTTACCTCAGCGGGGTACCACGCAGGCCTTGCTCAGCTCCAGTAATTCTCAGTTTCACTGGGATCGGCGTAAGCCACGCATTTGGAAGCCTTAGTTAGGGGAGTCTGCAAGGTGCGACGTGGAGCTTGTACGTGGTGTCACCAGCCTGTGCATGGTGTTTTAAACCCTTGTGCTATATATGGCCCTCGGTTATATTTCAAGTGACAATATTAAGCTTTAAAAAGATGAGTGGAAAGAAAGGAGACCTTCAAATTTAGTTACTGCCAGAAAATACTAGGCACCGCATAGTTGTCATTCTGCAGCAGACAGGGATTATCCATAAACCCTGTACCTCCAAAGTAAAGGATAGTAATAAAGCTGACCCCAGGCGCACTTTGAACTTAGCTACCTCTGATTAATTAAGTTTTTCCTTCCTTGAGCCTGATTTAGTACTTATGCTCAGAATGAAGGATTTAAGTTAAGAAACTGTTGAGAAATTGAAGGACAGCTCTCATCCCCTCTTTCTCCTCTCATCCCCTTCCCTATCACATGCACACACACGCGGGTAGCAGGGGGCTTGATGTGCCTGCTGAGAAATCAGTCTCCAAACGCATTTTTTGAATTCTTGTCATTCCTCCTGCAATTGCACCACTTTCCCCGTGGATTTTTGTTCCTGCCAAGCTTGAAATGTCAGTGGGGCATGGCAAACACTTGGCTAGTGCTGGCCGTAGGTCTCAGGGCAGCGTGGAAGGTGTAATAGTGATTCTGCATTTATATGGAAAGCGAGGAGGTCTCTGTGCAGCTGCAGAGCACCTTTCATTCATCCATTTAATGACTGAGCTTTCTGGGATGTTTAAACTCCGTCAGTGGCAGGGCTGAGGCACAGCGCTGCCGTACAGGACCCCACGTTCAGAGAACTCTTCCTCGGCTTCAGAGAGCAGGGCTGGGAATGAGGATGAGCCCGTGGCTGGTTCTGTAGCTCCCCAGAGTGCAGGCTTGCACAGTAGCCCCGAAACTTCACAGCCCTCCTTCGTTAATTGCTATAATGGTTATAATACACGTTCATTAACGTGCTGGTATTTAGAGCCTTCTATGTGGGCAGGGAAATGTTGAATAAAACATAAAGAAACCTGTGAAGGTACAATGAAAACAGTGGATTTTAAATTTTTGGTGGATCTTGCGTGACTTGCCCAGACGGGAAGGCAACGTGGTTGGAAGCAGGGCTGTCT
>NW_009605398.1:0-6036 GCF_000690535.1 Cariama cristata | reverse complement strand
GTCATAATGGATAATGACAAGTATATAGACACAGAAAAGTGAATTGCCATTAAAAAAGCATTTAATATAATGAATGCAAAAAAGCCCTACGGATTTCACCATTATCAGCATCCCAGCCAATAATTATCTGCAAATTGTAATAGTAATTTAAGTATTGGCTACTTTGCACTGTTTATTCACTTTTAGTACTAATACAACTGTCAGCAAATTAGGTGATGAACTAGGTTTATTCATATTACAGCTGCATGTAGAAGTTCAAATCAGAATCAGGAGTCCCCATGGAAGAGCAAAAGCAATGGGCAGCGTGACCCATTCGCCAGCCAATGTCTCAACCTTAGTCTGAAAGAGGGTGCATTAACAGATGTTGCATGCATGAGAAAGCATGAAGGATAAAGAAGACTACATAGTCAGTTATGGTTCCTTTGATTCTTACCTTAGAAATCTCGCTACTCACACTCTTACGGTTTAGTATTGTTCTCCGTAATCCCTACCGATGCTTAGGAATCCTTGGTTTTCTTTCAGACCTTTCTAGGCTGTCATAACCTAGCTACAACTGCTTTGCTCACATCATACGGCTTCAAATCACTAAAAATGATACGAAGTTGATATTTTGGTTTCTAACCATATATATACACATGACATACTAAACTCTTTACCCCTCAGACACTGAGAAAGTTGTATATCTACAGCCTTTGAGACAGGCTGCATATTAAGCAGGTGTGACTATTACTATTTTCCTGAATGTCTTTATATCTAATGCTTAGAAGTTTGTTGCTTACATGCTAGCTTTACTTGCTATATTCACTCGTATCTGCCAGTAAAGTGCGTTGTAAGGCTGACTTGAAACACACTGAATAACATTTTTAAAAATCCCTTTGGTAGGCTTTGGATCAGGGTTTATCTATTAGATTAGAATTAAATGTGCATATTTGAAAGAAAACCACCATCTCTCATTTTGATATAGTTGGTCTTCATTCATTGAAAGGTCCTGACTTAGCTAATTAGGAATATAATCTATCTCTATTCAAATGCTGCTGAGGGAGGCACATCTGAATATCTCATTATGTAAAAGATAGCTAATTATGTTATTTTCTTTCAGTACATTCTCCAGAGCTGAAGAAATTACCTCAGCATTAGGCCATTTCTCTTACATTTTGACACTGAAGAGAAGAAAGGCATAAAAACCTGACCGGTATGACTTTGCTAAGTATGTATCAAGGGTAGAAGGACAGTTGAACTTCTGTGACTTTCTTTTCAACCACAGAAGTCCTTCTTTCCAAGTATCACACACAAGTGAGCAAAAACACTGGGTTTTTCAAGGAGTGTGGCTTGCAAGACAGAAAATGAAAACTGCTCTTACAGTCTGTTTCCCAAGCAAGCTCTGCTTTGCACCACCACACTTCACTGAAGTAAGGACTGCTGACAGACATGGTTTCCAGACACTATACTACCAAGAGAATTGCTGACCTTTTAGAAAGATACTATGAGGCACTATCTGTCTCTAGAGCCATTGTCATCATACTAATAGAAAGAGGGAGTAAGCATGACAACGTTGCCAGCAATAAGGTACAGATTCCTAGATACGTGACTTGAACCGTCTGAATCCGGAGCCCATTTGTGTTGGAGTTCAGGACCCACAGCATTTTATTTCCATGGAGCTGACTGCATTTCCTCCCAGGGAACAACAACAGGGGATTTCTAAGAGGCTATTTTTTCCCATGTCCACTTTCAAAGCTGTAATGCATGCAGAAGACTCTAAAGAGAATGAGGAAGACAAACGTCTGTCCCGGGGAGAGAATTTCTGTGATTACTTTCCACCTTTATCTGAGGAAACAGAATTTCTGTATGTTTTGTAAAATTACTGTGACTCATAGGGTCATTACCAGAGAGACTACTATACAAAGTGACATTTTTCATACATATAAAGAGAAAGGCAACTATTTGTATCTAACTGAATCCAGCACATTCTGAAGAAGACTTACTGAGTATCTCAGGTCCAAAAGGTCAACTGAGGATAGTTTAGTATTGTGACCGATACATTTTTCATGATAATACAAGCTAAAATAGCTCACAACTCAATTCCTGAAGAAGATGAGAATTCTTCTAGGTTTAATACTGTGGCCTTCCTAAGATTTAAAAAGAAAAAAAAAAAAAAACAAACACAACACACTAATATAATAGCAGTCCTATTGCATTTCCCAAAACTTTACTTGGGAATTTTAAATGATCTGTTAATTCCAAAATTGTAATCACAAAACCAGGGCTTAAATGGTGCTGGAAGCACATGCCTGTAGTGTGGCTTGTGGAGATGGAGTCTGTTTTGCCCAACCAAAGGTGAATAAATGTTTCTGCTTAAATTTCCAGGATCAAGGAAGATTTATTTAGCTCACGTAGTGTTACCGCTCCTGCAGTTTCTGAGATCTACTGCAGGACTGAGGGCATCCTACATGACATCATGGAACGCAACTCGCATTGCTCCTGAGCTAAATGCCAAGCGTGCTACCCCCAGGATGTGGGTAGGGTCACCACATCAACATAGCGTAATAATCACATATAGCCCAGATAATTGTTCTAGACACAGCACCCCACTGGCATGGCCATGCTTCCTTTAGACCTGAGCTGCCTGAATCATGCAGGTGTGTTCATTTACCAATAGCTTGAGGCAATAATATGTTGACACAGCAGTTTGGAAGCACACACAACTTCTATCTTCTGAATGAATCTGGTTTTATTAGTCTCCACCAGGGATCTCTCTCCATCCTTGAGACCAGTGGGAAGTCACATCTTGTGTTTCTAAATGCAGAACATCTCACCCAGCAGAAGGAGGCTGAACCTAAGCTGACTATTAAGAATGGTTCCAGGCCCATGCTAACTAGGCTGAGCCAGGGAATTGTCTGGGGACCACTAGTTGTTATAGGCCAAAACTGTACCAGTGGGTGTGATAGTGGTCGTACAATATGGATGACTACACAACGGGCCCTCTGCCCTGGGCTTGCCCTGGCAATATTGCATTTCTAGTAGAGACACAGGCATAGTTGACAAGGTTTTATATGAGCTGAACCTGAGCTAAATCATTCTGACTGTCAGTAGGACTTATTCCAGTGTTGGAGCTTTATCACATGGCTTTCTGCTAGTTCAGAGCAAGCTAAACTGTGCTTGCAAAATAACATGCAAAAATATTATAATGTAGGCCATTATATAATGAGATCCTCATGTTATAAGAAATTAAATGTCCCAGAAGCTCCTGGGAGTTTGTGCAGGAGTGGGAAAAAAGTCAAATTCTTTGTTTGTAAAACACAGAATTTTACATAACATACAGTTAGGTATCTGGGCAAACTGAACCAAGAAACTGCCGGTGACTGATATCTCTCTGATGTCTATAGCAGTGTTTCTAGGGGCTAATATTGTCTGTGAAGGATATCCCAAAGTGTTAGTAATTCATACCATTTTGTCGTGGACATGTCTATGTGATTGTAGTGTTTAATCTGATGCTCTACTCAAACGGTTTTCTGTTAGAAGACTGTAACAGTGCCTTGTCTTTCTTACTCTTTATACTGTTTCACACATTTATCTATACTGCCTGCCATGGTCCCAAATACTTTCTCCAACTTAAACTAGTCACATACCTCATTCCACTGCAGTCTGTAGCTGAAAATGCTCCCCCTTGCCTGGTTTGTTGCATCCTAGAGGTGCAGGTCTTCCAAAACTGTAAGCCTGAGAGCAAAGAATTACCACAGTATCAAGGAATAAGTCTTCTGAGGACCAGAGCAGGAGATCTGGCACCACTGAAGATGGGGGCAAGAGAAACCTTTGTCCCAAATGTGACCATAAGGGTAAATGTAACTATCTGCCTGAGTTGTTCGCCAAGAACTGTTGAGTTCAATTCCTTTCCTGCCCTTGCCTTCCTTTGTCTTTCTGTCACTGAAAGTACTAAAAATATACACTGCTGTCTGTATTGGGCGTTCAGGCCAAGGTGCTGGCAGTGGTGGGCTTCAGAGGTGGCCTCTGTGAGAAGTCTTCAAGGGCTGCCCTGTGCTGGACACAACCAGTCTCAGCTGGCTGCAATGGACCAAACAAAAGATACTGCTTAGCCCATCAGCCAAGCTGGTGGCACCTCTGGGAAAATGTATTTAAGAAAGCGCAAAACACCACACAAGCTAGGGAGGGGGACAAAGAAAGAATGAGAAAGAGCAGTGCAAACAAGGTCAGAGAAGAAGGAGTTGGAGGAGGTGCTCCAGGAAGATATTCCCCTGCAGCCCATGGAGGACCATACTGGAGCAGATATCCACACTACAGCTCATGGAGGACCCCACAGTCTAGAACAGGTGGATATTCCCTGAAGGAACTATGGCCCATGGAGATATTACAATGGAGCAGGTTTATCCTGAAGGAATTACAGCCTGGGAAGAACCCATGCAGAAGCAAGGGAAAAGTGTGTGGAGGAAAGAGCAGCAGAAAGAAGCTGTTATGGACTGATCACAACCTCCATTCCTCATCCCCCTGTATCGCTCAGGGTGTGGAGGAGGTAGAAGCATCAGAGTGAAGTTGAACTTGGGGAAAATGGGGGAGGTGTTTTGAGTTTTGTCTTTGTTTCTCATCATCCTACTCCATTTTTTAACTGGCAATAAATTAAATCAATTTTCCCCAAGTTGAGTCCCTTTTTCCCATGACAGTAACTGGTAAGTGTCTTTATCCATCTTTATCTCAACCCATAAGCTTTTTCATCCTATTTTCTCCCCCTGTTCTGTCAAGAAGGGAAGTGAGTGAGTGGCTGGGTTGGAGTTTGGCCTTTAGCCAAGGTTAACCCCCACAACTGTGAATATGGCTCATTGTCTCTAAGTCTTGTTCACAACAGTTGTGGCCAAACTATAGACCTTATAATAATAAAAGAAATATTCTACAGCAGCATAATATTTGTTATCTGCATCAGTTTTTGAAGACTGCTTATGCAGGGCAATCATAGCAAATTCTGAGCAGCCACTTCTTTTATTGGAGTTAAATGTTTTGCATTGGTCAATGGCTTTCATTAAGATCAGCTCTAGTTCAACATAAAACAGGCACAGTGTTAGTCTGAACTATAACAGAAACCAATGGCTTTCATTAAGATCAGCTCTAGTTTAACATAAAACAGGCAAAATGTTAGTCTGAACTATAGCAGAAAAACATAGAATAACTGAAGACAACGTAAGCATGTGTGACATAGGGTCTCTTATATCAGTTACAGTCTGCTACGATGGAATTAACTTCACTGAATTTCACTCTTCCATGCTTATAGCTGAGTTATGCCCACGACTCACTTCCCAGTCAGTAGAGAAAAAAAAAATCCTTCTAAGCTATGATTCATTTCATCCTAAATCAATATCTGAAGCAGGTCAAATGAATGATCCCTAAAAGCACCTGTTTCTTTCCACGGGCTGTAAAGGAAGTCTACTGAAGCAGGTCAAATGAATGATCCCTAAAGGCACTTGTTTCTTTCCATGGGTTGTAAAGGAAGTCTGCTTCAGAAGATGAGAAATTTGCATTGTATGTACCAAAAAGAGATGAGGTGAATCTCACCTTTAATGACTGCTTGGTCCATTCTGTGCCAGTTTATCAATACTTCTAACAGATGTGTAATGCAATACATTCGTCTTTAATACAACCCACAAAAATGAACATTTGTACTATACTAGGTCATAAAAGATGTGGTCCACTGACATGTTTTGCAAAAAACCCACAGACTTCAGAGTTTATCATGTGACTCACAAATACTCAGTGGCCTGTGAAGAAGACCTGCACACCTGCTGAGGCATTTACTACAAGTAGGATAGTAAAATAAGAAAATATTGTTCAGATGTCACACAAGGACTGAGAAACCCCAGTTTGGTCCCACAGAAATACAAGACATCAGCTTCGCAGACCATACCAGGTCTGAGTGATCAGTCATTCCTAATGTGATTAAGTGACCTGATTTCATGGTTTTTAAAAAGTAGTTGAGTTGAGTCAAAATATGACTGGAGTAGTTTTGGTACCTTATGCATCACAGATCAGTAAATC